>NC_056733.1:1206582717-1206687717 GCF_019279795.1 Protopterus annectens | reverse complement strand
CAGGGTTACATATATGACTAACAAGGTGTACCCTGCACTGATGTTGTGTAAACATTCTAATGGCATACTTGTACTGAACTTATATTTTTGGGCAAGGTTACTGGCAACAGTGATCACAAGCTGTGACAGCATGACACTTGAGAGATATGTATCGGGAAGAGTGCATGGTGTATATACCTATCCTGCTGTCCTTTGTAGGCATGGGGTTGGAGACTGGAACATTTGTACATAGTTTATTATTATACCCTTCATACAGCTAATACAAACATTTCTTTACCTGTGAAGCCCTATGGAGAAAATATCTGTTAACACTACCTGACTGTTTTTACAAATACTTAGGATTACTTATGTGTAATTAGAAACACATCTTTGTACCAGTCCCTGGATTCAAACCATGGTCTGTGTGTGCAAAACATAGTAACATGTATCTATTTCTTATCACACTGAGCTACTGGGGCACTGCTGTCTGCTACTTGACTAATTTGTGCCTAAAACTGACTTAATTACACAGTCTAACCTTGTAACAAACGAGCGAACAAAGCTCCAGTCCACTAAGAACACAAGCCCAAAAGTTCCTTAACGCGTTTTTATTATTTTGCACAAGTAAAAAGCAGTGTTTTCGCCACAAACGCAGTGTGGCTTCTTCAGAGGAGTTTTTTAAAAGAATACAAAAAGTACCTCCCTTTTTATAGGAGTTGCTAATTACTTAATTAGTAAGCTTAATTAAAAAAGTTTGGTTAAAAAGACAGACACAATAACCTCGCCTGCTGTTACATTTACCCTTAAAGTTGCATTCAAAGTGCAATAAACAGTTGTTTTGCACATCAAAAGCATATGTTATGCACTCTAAACATAATAAAACATGTAAATAATCTAAAACAAAAAATATATAATGACAATATATCAAAAAAATATATAATATAACAAATAAAAAGTATGGAAATGTTTCTAAAGGGACAACACAATTCACTCTAGATAACTTCAGGCAATAAAAACCCTTTTGTGATGCAATAAAGGAATTCAAATAACTAAAAATTAAGCATTACAAAAATCTAACTGCACAGACTTATTCTGCCTAGAATGCAATCTTATAATGTATCTGACTAACTAGTTCATATACATTAAAAATACTTAAAAATAGAAAATGTAAATACTGACTATACACAAAATAATTTATATTAAAGGCTTTTTTGTGTAAAAACGGGCAGTACTGACAATACTAGAAGCTGGCAAGCCAAATAGGTAAGTATTCATTAAGAGACATTTTCAATTTACTGAATGTCATCTCAGGTATGCTTTATACTTTAACACTGGGGCTATATTACTGTTTTTACAAATACTTAGGATTACTTATGTGTAACTAGAAACACATCTTTGTACTAGTCCCTGGATTCAAACCATGGTCTGTGTGTGCAAAACATAGTAACATGTATCTATTTCTTATCACACTGAGCTACTGGGGCACTGCTGTCTGCTACTTGACTAATTTGTGCCTAAAACTGACTTAATTACACAGTCTAACCTTGTAATATAAGTGGAGTGTCACAGAAGACTGTAGTGACAGTTGAACATACATGCCCGAGATTCATGCATGATAGATAGATAGATAGTGAACTGTGTATTGATACTTTGAATGCAGGTCTACACATGTAACCCCCTAGTGGATGTGAAAATGTGTGATCTGTACAAACCATGGCAGGGTGCTGCATTGCATACCCGGCCCATATACATTTGCACATCATATTTTTGCAGTCTCCATCTATCAAAGTCTCATACTTGCCTGCATACATTCAGGAACACATGTAGCTGAAATGAATAGGTTAACACAAGATAATGCTGCAGGGAACACAGTCTAATACATTACACATTACTATCCAAGGTTCAGATCTTAGTACAGAACGTATATCAATTTTCCTTGTATCTTGTCTTACAGCTCCACTTCTACAGTTTGGCATAACAGGTGCTTAGCAGACAAACCTCAGTGACTTCATGCTCTCATAGCCATAGTTGCTGTGTAGCACCTGTACACTTGTATTTCTTCAGCAACAGATCAGATTAAATACAACAGTTGGTGTGAATAAACTTTATTAAGGGTGACCTCTAAATTCAGTTGTATTGCATATCCTGTAGATGATAAATGTGTGTCAGTTATTACTTTCAAAGTAGAAAGCACAGTATACTTTATTGACAGATTCATTCATACACACTATTACTACAGTGCTGGCTTCCTTTCATCAATAGTAGCTTGTTTGCTGCCTTCGTCTGTATTACACAGTACCTGATGTTAATCACTTATATCATTGTTGGTCTAACATCACTTTATTCAGTACCCTAAGAACACAGTATACTTAATAGCAATAGACAATTACACTTTCTTATTTATTGGACTCTCTCTCTCTCTCTCTATATATATATATATATATATATATATATATATATATATATATATATATTGCAAATTATATCTGTACTCACAACACTGTCGGTGCAGCCTCACCAGTCATCTGGCATGAGCCTTGATGTTATGAGCCCTCTCCTCTGCAGCTGTGGGAGGAAAATGCACCATTATGCATACCTGTCTATCAGACATTCATACTACAGTTTGATAAAGCAGCATGTCAAATAGTTACAAACTTCTGGGGCATGCTGATCCCAAGCATCTTGGATCCATTGGGCCAAGAGAGCCACCTTCCTCCATTTCAGGTCATCATAATGGTGACAGACCTGCTCACCAGTGTGGGGGATGTCAGACAGTCCCAGGCCTCAGATTTGCATTTTGAGCCCTGGTACTGGCCCTGCAGCAGTCTGTCATCATGGTTCTTAACAATGAGACAGGCCATGACCCTGGAATCTAATATGCCCCACTGCTGCACCTGAAAGCATGCTTCCTCTCCTGCACAAGCCATAGTTCCTACAAGGATCAAACTCTAACAGGTTCTGACTGTATTCCCACCTGTGCAGTTTAAATAAGGCCATATTCCCACCCTTTGCCATCAATGGACCATTTTTGAAAATTGTTGAGCAAAGTTCAGCAGTGCGCAAACTCACTAAGCTGAGTTGAGCTTAAAGTGGCAAATGCTGAGCAGTGCTTAGCAGTGCACAAATTCGCTTAGCTGAGCTGAATACTGCTTAGATATATACAACAGTATTGTAACTTATTGTTCATTAATGTTACTTCATTCTTAGGTGCATCTATTTTATTATATCTCCTAAACTTATGCATTTCACTACTTTATTTGTTCGTATAACTTTAATGTATTGGACACTTGTGTGTAACTGGGGCTTTTATACTCAGGTCTCCACTGCAAATGGGCTTATGGTCAAGCTGGACCACCACAGTTAACATATTTCAATGTATACAAAACAAACTTTTACAAGATTTCCCTATCACATGTAAAAAGCTGAATGGTCAAGATTCGACCCTTGCACCTAATGTACAAGTGCTGGTGCCCTAACCATTCAGCCAGTGAGGATCTGCTGTTAAACTGCTGTATATACCTCTTATTGTTGTTTAAGCATTGCTGAGTACCGTGCCGTGCTGTGTAAACTCGCTCAGCTATGCTTAAAATTGACCTTTTTGACAAACATTAAAAGCATACAGTTTCTATTTTTACATGTCTGCCACATGTTCTTTGCAAATGTCAATAACTACATCAGTAAATAAAATTAATATTAATATAAAAATGCTTTCTGATGCAAAATCTGAATGGCCTATCTTGGTATTCGAACCGTGCACCTACTGCACACACAAAGCCGTGACTCTAACCACTAAGCTAACTTGGCTGTGAAAATTTTAGCTATACATTTCTATATAACCTCTTCATACATTTAAGCACTGCTGAGCAAAGCACCATGCAAACCCGCTCAGCTATGCTTAAACTTTAAAGAAATAAAAATAAATAAAAAATTAATCAATTATTTACTCATTAAACACTACACTTCAATTTATTATATAAGTGTCCGAGGACACTTTATTAATTTACTGCTGTATGGCACATTCACAATCCAGTGGGGGTATGTTACAGGTACTGTAACACACCCCCTACATGACATTGCACAATGCCCACATTTGTATCTCATGTTTTTGGTCCATTTTTCATACATTTCTGTTTCTCTGGCAAATCACTGGTCTATTTATTACAGACTGCAGTTAGTAAATAATGCCATGCATTTGTGTTTCAGGTGACATACTCTTCAGAAATTCCATACTAATGCAAAACCTGTCATTCTATCAGCTTCCTAAGTTTGTAAGGGCAATATTTAAAAACTGTCCCTATTTTTGGGATTTTGTCCCACTTTTAATAATGGCTTTGTCCAGACTTCTTGCTCTAAGAGGTTGAGAGGTATGTGTCCATGGACACTTTTTTTATCGTAAAGTGCTGTACAGCACTTTCACAATGCAGGGGGTGTGTTACAGTATCTGTAACACACCCCCTGCATAAAATTTTCTTGCCATTCAGCTTTTAAGTGTCCAAGGGCACTTCTTTATTTTTATTTATTGTAAGTACCATAAACCCCTTTCACAATGCAGGGGGTGTGTTGCAGTACCTCTCACACACCCCGTGCATTACATTCCCTTCCCATTCATCATTTCAGTGTCCGTGGACACTGCTTTCTATTGTAAAGTGCCATACGGCACATTGACAGTGCAGGGGGTGTGTTACAGATCTGCAAGCACTACTGTAACATACCCCCTGCACTGATTCGATATCCATGTACACGGCTCCATCTCAGTAGCGCGCCTTCATTAATATGCAAGGTGTGCTGTTGAGATGGGGATGCAGACAAGAATACCATTCAGTCCATGTAAGGATAACGCTATTCCTACGTGGAGTTTATTAAATCTGGGGGCATATCATCCAATGCGCACAGTCGAAGAGGTTGCAGCCCTAATACCAAATGCCACTGTTATATAAGTTACTTAAGTTAAAGTCAGTAAACTTCTATTGTGATGTTCACAAAAAACACTAACACTGTAAACTAAGAAAAAAATGCCAAAGTAGTCCGTAAACTGGTAGCACCATTTAATTACAAGTTCTATAATAACACACTAAGCGCTTTCACCCATCCAGTCCGTGGGTTTCATCAGAGTAAAAAAACAATGAAAGCCTTTTCTTTTATTACAAAGCAAACCAATCTCTATCCAATCACATTTCCACTCCAATCAAGTTAAAATTCCAATTAATTGAATAAATTAATAAAATAATTAATTATACAATACGCCTCCTTAATATACAATAAAATATTGAATAAAACAGTCTTGTACTAAAATTAATCCAGTCAATGTTCCTCTGTCTAGTCAATTGTTATACAAGACTAATAAACTGAACAAAAGTGTGTTAATCATAGTTAATAGTTGATAATTAATAGTTGATAGTTAATAAGTATGTCTTTGTAAAAATATATATATATGTAATTAAGAGTACTAATACTAAAAATTAAAATTCAAATTGTTAAAAAATATTGATTTGTATGTGTACTCCTTTTATTTAGCGTGAAAGCGCTTAGTGTGTTATTATAGAACTTGTAATTAAACAGTGCTACCAGTTTACGGACTACTTTGGCATTTTTTTCTATTGTGATGTGTTTGCATAAAATAAAGCTGCATGAACAGAACCAATGAAGACTCTTCTATTGTGTCCAAAGTAGGAGAGCGACAACGTCCATGGGTTTGCAAGGTCCACACCCTTAGCCCAACCATGGTGTTCCCCCACCTCTTGTGTTCTTCACCTTCCTGTTTCTTGTCTTGCATGTCCTGACTGTCAGCAATTGTTTTCTTACCTTGCCAACTTCCCTGCCCCAGATATACCTAGTTCCCTTTCCCAACACTACTCTCTATCTCAAAAAAAAAGCATCTGGCCCAAAAAATAAATCATCCCATACACAACTCTCCATGTCACAAATATGTCTACTTGACAAGATTGATTCAGTCCAGTTGGTTATACAGCATGATTATGTTGTTGTCACCTCTCTCTCTCTTTATGGAGGTGACAATCCAAATTCAGATAATCTTCTACATATATGATCAGTTTTTCAGGGCACATTCTCAGTGTACAGTATATCATATATTCACAATACATACATTTGTTGTCCAACCCCCTTCAAGCAAAATGTTAGCACCAATCCCAAGAAGAGAAGCAGGCCATCACAGCCTGTTTGGTGATCTGCAGTCTTGTCCCAGATGATGCAAGAGTCTGCAGGCTTGTAGATTTTTTCTGGTAGACACCTCGAATAGCAACCAGACCTGAGCTCAGTATTTTTTACACACATATATCAACCACATTACAAAGTGTAAAATATAATGATGTGTGCTTCTTCATGTACAGGGCCAGTCAGTGGTGCTGACAACCTTGCTCTGCTAGATTCAAACATCCAATTATGCCCAATAAGGGTACATGTGTTTTTACCCAGCTAGGCTTCTACACACTTAGGACACTACAGTTAAGTTACTGGCTTCATATGAACCTATGAATCTATGTGTTTATGCAGGCCTCACAACTGGTTGTCTCCAACATGGCTTGCTGATGTCATCTACCATAAGTTCACCTGCAGCCATGTAAAAGTCTTGTGCTAGAGTGCTTGAGTAAAGTACAGAGTTCTATAGTCCGTATACTTAGGTAGGGGTTCTGTTCTCACTGCAATCAACTGGGTGTGTGTGTGTGTCTCTACTCAGCCGAGTAGATGTGCTATTCTACAGTTAACTTCTTTAATGGCATTGCTTGCCATTTATTTCATATTTGCAGAAGCTTACACATCCACTTCATGTAGCCCTCCTAATTGCAGAAGCCTACACATCCATTTCATGCAGGCCTCCCAACCTCTTATCTTCCACATGGCCTGCTGATGTCATCCACTATAAGTTGACATGCAGACATTTAAAAGTTGATTCCTGACTCTTTCTGGTTAGAGCCTGTCTGTGCTTAATGTACCTGATTGGTCTGGTTGCTATTCAAGGTGGCTACAAGCCTGCAGACCCTTGCATCATCTGGGACAAGACTGCAGATCACCAAACAGGATGTGGCCTGCTTCTCTTCTTGGGATTGGTGCTAACATTTTGCTTCTGGTGAGAGAAGAAGCAAAGGTGTATTGTAACCCAACAGAGTGACGCTGTGCTGAGACCAGCATTAGCAGTAGCCATTCATGTGACTCCACTCTTTTCATCATTCTTGACAAGCTAATTCTTCATTTTTCACTAAGTACTGCTTGATTTCTTTCTAACTTCAGAATATCTGCCTAAATACTTCATCCTTAAGTTTTCAGAGTCTATGTATTAGTTTCGCCTCAAGTATTTGGCAATGCTCTGTACAGACAGACACCTTGAGTGACATTTTTCCTGTAAAAGGAATATATAAGGAAACAGCTCCAGTACGTAGAAATAATGACCATCCCTCCTGGTATGTCTAAAGGTCAGTTCCCTGTGTTTTCTCCCATTAACCTGGTGAACTTTGGCATTCTGAGGCAGTGTAGCAACTGCCTCACCCTCTCCTCTAACCTCCCAACACTCAGACTTGTGAGAGATGCACTTGTATATCCAAGTTGGAAGCCATGCACTCTCAAGCCAAGACCGGAACAGCTGGACAAGAGGAGAAGGTCAACACCTGCACCACACCACATGCAACACATAGCCTCCAGAACACCCACCATCACAGCTCTCATATAAAAACACAAACCACACACCCACCTCTGTGGAGGCTATCAACAGAATTCTACCCAAACAGCAGACACCTCCAAGGCAGAAATGCACTCGACCACCACAACACAACACAACACAAACCACAAGACACATAGCTCATGTACACAATGTGGCCCTTAACCTAAGCCCCTAAGGCAAAACAGCTTGCCCAATACACTAATCATAGATGACTCGATAGTGAGGCACACTGATGTCCCACTCACTAGGTTGAATAAGAAGATAACAGTCAGCTGTCTATCAGGTGCCAGAATCTGACACACAACACATGCATTCAGGTCACTCCACAACAAGTACAAGTATGACCCTGTCAATGTCCATGTGGGTGTGAATGACCTGAGATGCACCTCCCTGGACTACATGAAAAGAGACAGGGAGGAGCTCTTGGATTATGTGACCCAGGCAGGTATGACCCTAGCCCTAAGCAGCATCCTACAGTAACCCAGAATGATACCACAGTACAAGCAGAAAATGATTGACGTCAACAATTGGCTAAGTTTCTGGTGTCATTCTAAGGGGATCCAGTATCTGTCTGCTTGGGATGACATGAGTGACAGACCTCGGTGCTTTGCCGGAGATGGTCTGCATCTGTGTCCCCTGGGTTTCCGGATACTGGCTAAGGCTCTTGCTACCCCTATGGTGCCTTTTTTAGGTGATGTTCCAAAGACCAAATTAACACCATAACACCTATAAATAAATGAATTCTGAGATGCTGCTCACTGCTAGAAGTCTAAATCTCAAGATGCATTTGCTCGAAGCATTCGTCAAAATGGAGAACATCGACATTTACGCTGTAATGGAGACCTGGTTTAAAGCAGCAGAAGGCACCCCTGCGCTACCAGGCTATAAATCATTCCAAACCTTTCAGCCCCAGAACATGGACCAAAGATCCAAAGGTGGCGGTGTCTCCATATTCATAAAGGATATGCATACCTCCAGACAATAGCTCACCATAACACATCTGAGATGCTTCAGGTACAACTAACAATGGGTAAGACGGCGATTCAGGTCATAGCCTGCTATAGGTCCACAACCATGTCCCAAGACTCTCACTCCATATTCCTAAGCTGCCTGGAAACTATTAGAGACCAACCGAACACTCTCATACTAGGTGACTTCAACTACCCCTCCCATCAACTGGGAAAACTACTCATGCACCAATACACTGGCCCAACGCTTCCTGGAATTCATCAATTTGAATGCCCTGGACCAGTTCCTTCTTACCCCCACTAGAGGAAGCAACATCCTTGACCTGGTTATTACTAACACAGGCAACCGTTGCTCTACAATTGTCAATTCCTCTTTGGTTAGATCTGACCACAAACTAACCACCATGGAAATCCACATATCACCCACACCCCCTGCAAAGGTAACCACCATGAAAAACTTCTCCAAAGCTGACTTTGGGCTCCTGGAAACAGACGTGGCTAACTTCATGGCACCCATGTCAATGGAAAATAGATACATGACTGCCAAATCATACACCAATGCACTGTACAAACACGTACATAACTGCATGGAACTAGTCATACCCAAAAGAATCAAGATGCTCTCCTTCAAAAAAAGAAGCCAATCTGGTGGTCCCCTGCCATTAATAAACTTTACAACAGAAGGAAGAAACCGTTGCAGAAAAAGGTGAAATCCCAAGACTGGAAAAACTCCCTTTTTAGCTTCAACAAAAAGTTGAGATCCCTCATCAAAACCTCTAAAGCCAGCTATGAAGGCAGAATTATGGCAAACACTAAAAACAACCACAAAACCTTCTATTGTTATATCAAGAATCTCCATGGCAATACCCAGGTTTGCTCCGAGTTACTGCACAATGATACCTCCTATACTGAGCCAACAGATATTGCCAACATGCTGGCCGACAGATTCAGTGCCAACTTTACCCCTCTACCCCCCAAAGGACCAATCACAATACCAGAGGAATGCCAGGCATCCAGCATTACTGCAGCACAGATTAAAGTTGCATTGTCCAAGGCCAAGAATACAGCTTCCATGGGACCCAACAATATCCCTGGATGTGTTCTAAATAAACTACAAAGTGAACTGGCACCACATCTGTGTGCCCTGTTCAATCACAGCCTCACCTCAGGCTTTGTCCCTACTGAATGGCGCACTGCTACAGTCATCCCTCTCCATAAAGGGGGAATGACTAAAGACCCTGGGAATTATTGCCACCTGAGTCTGATATGTAAGGCTAAGGAGCGCATCATCATGGACCTAATTAACAAGGATATAGGGAATCTCCAAACTCTAGATCCCACGCAATTTAGTTTTGTGAAAGGTAGATCATACCTGCTCAACCTGGTTGACTTCTTTGGGCCAGTAACCAGAGTTGTGGATGAGGGCAAGGCAGTTCATACTGCCTACCTCGATCTGGCCAAGGGCTTTGATGCCATTCCCCACTCAGGAATTATTGATAAACTCACCAAACTAGGCATCAACCCCTATATCGCTAGGTGGGTTGCAAATTGTGTCACAAATAAAACCCACAGTGTGAAAGTAGCAGATTCCAAGTCAGACTGCGCAAGTTTGCAGACTGCAAGCTGGGAGCCATTATTAACTCCCCAAGTGATGTACACATCCTACAGAAAGGCCTCACTGAGACCAATGACTGGTGTCAAAACTATAGCCTTAATCTTAATGCCAAAAAATGCCTCATCATCCCCTTTGGGAACAACTCAGGTCCCACTAATTACCACATCGATGGGAGCCCACTGAACACTGAAGGTGTTATAAGAGATCTGGGGACAGAGGATGACAGCAACCTCTCCTTCGAGCACCACATTGCCACTGTGATCAGAAAGTCCTTTTGTGTGGCACATCTCATTACCAAAGGCTTTGCCTCCAGGAAGTGAGAGGTCATCATATCTCTCTACTCTTCCCTCATTAGGCCAGTCATTGAGTGTAATGCCCCATTTGGCATGTACCTCACTAAACACATGCAACAGCTGGAGAGACCACAAAAGTACCTCATGAAGAGGATCCTAGGGCTTAAAACCATGTCCTACATGGACAGAATAAAAAAACTTCAGTTATTCTCTGTCTCATATCATCTACTAGGAGGCAATCTCTGCTTAACTTACAAAGCCATGTCTGACCAAGCTCTGTTAGAAATGCTACATGTAAAGAAATCCCAATCCCTCCACACCAAACACTCCAGAGACCTCAAACTTATCACCACAATCAACAGAACATGCTGGAGGGACAAGTTCATAACCCAGACTGCCCATGGTCTGGAATAGAGTTCCCATACATGTCAAGCAGAGCACCTCACTGGCCCTCTTCAAAACAAATCTTGATGAGTGGTTGGGAAATAGAAAGTTCACACCGGGGATCAGTCCAGTGGCTCTACTTGATAAAGGCACTGGGAACTAAGTTTGGGTGGCACGATGCCTGGGCACTTCTATGGGATAGGCTTGTAATGGCTCCAGGGCCATTAGTCAAGTACACACCTATGAAGATGTACCATTGCACTTGTGCATAGTACTGTGTTCTGTAGTCTGTGTACTTAGGTAGGGGTTCTGTTCTCACTGCAGTCAAGAGTGTGTGTACGTGTGTGACAGATGTTACCTGACATTAAAGAGATCCTTTTAGACTAGCATGCAGGACACTGTTATTACAATATGCTCAACAGGCAATGCTGATGTAATCAGCTATATTAGATTATTGCATATACAACCATCCCACCAAAGCAGAATCAGAGACTGTCCTGAAGCCCAGACAGATATCACTTTAGGTTTATAGAAGGCTACAAGGTAGAAAACTGGTAACAGATATGCTTTCAGGTATGTCTGATAGGGACAGGGGGAGGTGAAGTTTTCCCCAAGCTGTCTGGTAGCAGGTTGGCAGCATCCTCAGGATCAGTATGAGTAGTACCATCCACTACTAGTTTGGCATAAAGCTGGGCCTTCACTTTTAGATTTCTGATGTAGCTAAAGAATGCTTCCTGATTATCTTTAGTTAGGGATGCTACTTTAGGTTTGTACATGGCTTTAACTCATTCCCTCCAGTAGAGCTGTTTTGAGTGTGTACCTTTAACCCCTAATGGGCGTGGCTTCAGCATTTAAAACTTTAAGTTATCACCTCACATTTTTAACAAAAACCCATTGACAGAGGTCATATATCAATACAATTGTGTTTGCTATCATGTATGCTTCAAGATAAAATTTTCCAATACCTTGTATGTAACATGGTTTTGGAATTATTAATGCAAATATGAACAGGCAATATATGACGCCTAGAGGAGCAGTAGGGTGTAACTGCAGAAAAGCCTGGAGACATCACTCGGACTTATCAAGATAGCTAATTTTCTTGTTCAAGCTGTGGAGGGTGTCCTTCCTCTGTTGAATCAATTCCCTCTTTTTCTTAGACATTACTTTCTTCCAGTTGTATAAACTATGTATGCTTGATGCTCACCAGGGTGGCTTGTTTCCTGTGAGGAACTTGTTTTGATCCATTCACATTCATCTGATTCTATACATTGGTATAACTGTTTATACAGGCCATTTGTGTACACCTCTGTATAGCAGTCATTACTGACAGTGGTAGCAAGGGGTTGGCATTTCTTTATGGCATCAGTTAGGATCCTTTAGTTTGCTTTGCATAAATGTTTCATCCTTTCTGCTCTTGTGGGGGTGTCAGGTATGACTGTGAATGTGAACGAGACTAAATTGTGATCTGATCTGACCAGGAGGGCCAACACACAGATTTTAGTGCAGAGAACTAGTATGTTGGTTAGTACTAAGTGTAGGACATTCAAGCCCCTCAAGGGGGTGCAGACTGAGTATGTTGGTCAGTACTAAGTGTAGGACATTCAAGTCCCTCATGGGAGTGCAGACTATCTGTTACACAGCATTTATATTAGCAAAGTCCAGGAACCTTAGGGTGAGTGTGTTTGTGCACATATTTGACTCCAAATCGATGGAAGCATAGCTGAAATCACACATGACCAAGGTGTTTTGCTGTCTAGTGAGTGACTCAATTAGGTCCAAATAGGCAGAGTGGTACTCATGGTTCATGATGGTGGACCTGTTGATAACAATGATATGGAAAGGGGTTTTACATACAGTTAGTTGGAGCAGAGCTATGGAGTCATACTCTTTGACCAGTCTTGTGGTGCTTTGGTCCTTAATGAAGAATTATTCACCTTTGCCTTTGGTTCTTTCATGCTTGTTTTGATGTGTGAATGTGTGGAAGGCATTTTAAGGGTGCTCTTTGCAGCCTTGAACCACATCTGTGTGACTGCACAAACATAGACATCTCCCAAGTAAGGAGTTCCTTCCAGTGAGGGCAGTTTCTGATTTACACTTCTGGCATTAAGTGACATAGTTTAAGCATAACCTTCAGTTTGTCTGTAGTGGATTCTTTTACCTTGGGAATATAGCTGTCCTGACATTGCCTAAAAAGGCCACTATGGGGAGACAAGCACTTTCATACAGTACAGTGTGGTATGTCTCCAGTCATTCACTACAACATGGACTATGACAGAGTCATAATGGTACTTGTTGAGAGACTTGCATGCATGCATGCATGATCTGATGGACCCTGGCACCTGACAGGCAGCTGACTGTGACCTTCTGCTTGTCTAGCCTGGCGAGGGGGACATCTGTGTGTCTCATTATGGAGTCACTTATGAGCAAGACATTTGGTTTTGAGGTGTTTTCCTGAGGGGCTTATTGGCTGAGGCACTGGTGTGTGTATTATGATGTGTAGTGGATTCTGTTGGGTCTGCACTGTATGTAGTAGATTTGCGCTTGGACGGTCTTTGATTTTTAGTTAGGTTTCTAGTGAGTACCTCCGCATATGTGAATTTATGTGTTGTCAGCTTATGTGCAAGAGGTGAATTGTGTGTGCTGACATGTTTGATATCTGGTTTGTTGTTATATGAGAGAATTGATTCCAAATTCATAGCATATATACAGCTCTCACATGATGTATTAGTTTGTTTTAGCAGTAGCTGGTTGTTAGTATACATGAGGCAGTTGCTCTGTTGCCTCAGGATGCACATGTAAATCAGGCTGCCTGGAGAAATGGTGGGAAACTGTCCATCCATTATGGGAGGCATATACTGTAGTAACTTGTGGGGAATGAGCTAGATGGACCAGGTTTTGGTGTAAGACTAACAAAATGTGTCTATTCTATGGAGGGCTAGGGTTACAAAAATGTGTCAGTGTTGCACAGTGCACAACTGAGTTGCTCACAGGGCAGCAAAGCAAGCTCTGAGCAGCTACAGTAAACTGAGTGCAAACATCCCAAAACACAACCCTGGAATACAAGCAAAGTTAAACTTTTTTAAACAAGTAAACAAAGGAAAAGGCCAACCGACAGCCTTAATTACAGCAATCCCCAACCCAGATGAGTTATTGGCTGCAAAGTTCTGCCACAAGGGTGTAAGAGGGCTGGTTTTAGTGCTCCAATGATACCAGTCTAGATTCAGCAAGCATTAATCGAGCCTATGCTATAAAATGTAGAAGGATTAGAAATCCAAAGTGCAGAAAATCTCAATCACAACAGAAAAAACAAAGTTTAAATAAAGCAGCAATTCAGTAGAATACTCCAACAAGGGTGTAGACAACAAACCTTCCTAGTGTGAAATAAGTGTTCTGGAACCCAAGTGCTTAAACCAGATCAGAATAACAGACACAATAAGCCTTCAACCAGCAATCCTCAGCTTATAAGGGTGTAGACTATCCTCCCCTGCCACAAGAGTCTACACCACAAACCTTTCTAATGTCAAATAACCAATTTGGAGGCCAAGTGCTTAAACTATAACAAAGAGACTTAGAACAACAGCCACAATAAGCAGTCAAACAGCAATTTCCAGCTTAGAAAGGCAGAGCCTACCCTCGCCTCCCATCAGAGTGTAGACTAGAAACCTTCTTAATGTAAGACAACTGGCTTGAACCCCAAGTGCTTAAACCAAAAGTAATAGGCTTAGAAAGCAGTTACAATGTAATGCAATACCAGACAGATGAGTGACATGTCTTTTAATCTACCCACATACATTATGTCATGGTTAGCAAGCCCTGTGTTATCTTGATGAGAAAGCCCTGTGGTCTGTCCAGCTGATGCATGTGTCTGGTGAGGTTCCTGCAAAAACAGCATTATACTGTATTACTGTTCTGATGAGTTTGACTATAGTGCTGTCATACAATTCCGATATATGAATGTGATGGCATGTCTTATGATGTGCACAATACATATGTACGTAAAACATTGAGGAGAAAAGTTATAAAGTAATGAGACACATTGCAGTTCCTGACTTCACAACCCTTACAAGAGAATACGCTAGAAAGTACTGTCATGATGATGCTATCCACTGTCAAATTTTGAAATGCAAATATAACTGAGAGGTACAATTATCAGTTCAACAACACAAATGCAGATATGCTAGGCACTAATGCAACTATGCACCCTGTGCATCAGACAAAAAGCTTTTATATTCCAGAATCCAAAAGACAGAAAACAGGGATATGGCACAGTTATTACTTGTGCAGGGTCCTTGGGAGGGGCCTAGGCTGATACAAAACTTTGGTGAGTGTGTGTGAGGGATAAAGAGAAGCAGGCAGGCTGTGTGTGTGTCTGTAGGGGTCCTGCATGTGAAAGTGATGTGTGAGAGTTTGCATGAACACAGCCAAGCTCAGTGCTACCTCTATGTCTTGGTATGTTGGACAGGTGTGAGCCATGCAAAGTAGAGGTGGCAGTTTATCATTGTCATCCCCGACAATAAGAACTGGCTCTGCCAGGAGTTGCACTTGCATCTCCATGCACAAGGTCATATGGAATGCTGCTACCTGAACATGACCAATGTCTGCTGGATGTACACTCTTCATGGGAACTCCCAGGATCACGACCCCATGGCCTGCCACATCTGGGTGTGGGCAGTACACTCACCAATGGACCAGTGGAAGTACTGCCACTACACAGCAGTGTGATCAGGAACAGCCATGTTGTATATCAGTAGAGGTTGTGGCTTACTTATGCCCATGAGGATGCCATTCCCCTCCCAGCAAATATTCCATCACAGACACTGCTTGTTCTATGACAGACACCCCCTCATTCCAACATGTCATTCATCCAATCCAGGGAATCAGCAACACAGTGGAGGCAGTTACACATCAGATTGTGCCACATCCACAACCCTGAGCATTTGTCTGGGGCACCTTTCTGAAAGTGCCTGTGCCACCACAACAGCCTTAAACATAAGTTGTGTGACACAGGAAGAGACACCTGCAGCTGGTGGAGGAGAGATAGCAGGCCTCCTCTGAGCACTCCTATTAAACCTCCTGCGTGGCACTCACCAGCACTTTGGTTATGGCCAGATTCAACAGGCACTGAAGTCACAGTAGCCACATTTCTCTGCTCAATGTTATCGCACTGCACCTGTCCTATATCTGTGGACTCAGTAGACTGGGTAGGCTTAGGGCTACTGGATGTGTTTGTGAAAAAAGAAGGTGGTAGCTGGATGTCAGCCTCTGTGTCACATTCAACCTCTACACCCACTGACTGTGCCTCATTTACGCTACCATCATTAGTGTCTGATGAGACACTGACATCAGGTGGCAAAGGACCCACACTCCCACTGTCATGATCACCTATGATAAAAAGGAAGAAACACAGGCATACATTAATAACTACTCTACTATGGTGCAATATATATGTTAAACAACTAAAAATGCTACCTCTATTATAGACAGTACAGCAATACACACAACAGGCCTAAAATGACACAATTGATTGCAGTACTAAAATAACTTGATTTAGCTTATCATGTGCAGGTGGCCTATGTTGCTGGATTAGAATGAATGAAGAAACATGGTAGTTCCACACGGCAACACAATTTAATACAAAAAGAAGTGAAACAACTAGTAAGCGCTTTCACGGATTAACACTGCTTCATCAGACCATAAAACTGTTAGAAATGAGTTACAATTAAATGGTCTTTCAAGTACAAATCAACCAATGAAATGTTTCAATTCATTAAAACAATGTAGACAATTATAGACTAATCAAGTATACCAAAACATATACATAATATAAGAAGCAAACAAAAAAATGGCTGCTATGTGTGGCGTCTCCGGCAACAATAAAATGTGAATAACAGCAACTTATATCGGAGAACGCCCTGGCAGTGCGACCAACTCTGAGGCAGATTCACTTCTTTACTAACAGTTAGTTAATGCAAATAAAAACCACTCCTCATAAAACTTGCGATAAAAAGTCTCCAAACAGCTACAAAAAATGATTGACAGAGGCTAGTCGGAGACTGTCCATGTAGTATAACAAACAGTAAAGTTAATTCACCTCTTCGGAACCAGTAAGCTGGATATTGACCTGTAAATACAGTGCCTGTTAAATACATGGCAAATTATTCCATTCTCCAGGCCGGTTTTCACCTCACCACAAACAATCCACAAAATGAAAATCCACTGCGATGTAATCCAATTGAATAAAAACACTTTAATAACA
The DNA here is from genome assembly GCF_019279795.1 of Protopterus annectens. Taxonomy (NCBI): domain Eukaryota; kingdom Metazoa; phylum Chordata; order Ceratodontiformes; family Protopteridae; genus Protopterus; species Protopterus annectens. Next base: position 1,206,670,550 of record NC_056733.1, on the reverse strand, counting down.
TGAAACTGGCTAGTGCTTTCACCTTATAGGCTTCCTCAGGCCAAACACTAAGTAACATTTTTAACATACATATATACTTTCTGTGTTTATGACATCACTTCCCTTTATGTCAATTAGCTAACAAACTTTTTAAAAACAACACTAATATACTAAATAACATATGTAAGATAAAAAACGTTCATCAGCGATAGTCTGTTGGACTAAAATCTCTTACTTAAAAATAAAAAAACATTAATATAATTTCAACAATAATACGTCTAATTTTATATATATATATATATATATATATATATATATATATACTTATGGGTAACCCACTTTTAATACATAAATGTATCCATTGAAGCTAAACTAATAACAGGTTATTATAATAAAAATGAATATAAACTAACATAAAACTAATAATTATACTTGAAAGCCAATAATGCATACCGTGTTAACCACAGGAGCAAGCACCCACAAAGACCTCACTTAGGTCAGCGACTTCAAGTAGTTGTGCAGCAGATATGAAACGGCAATAACATAACGTGCCTCTCATTAAAATTATCAAACTTGTCAGTTTAATAAAGATTGTGTAGCATATAATAAAATAAGTTGTAGTTACATCAGTAACCATGGTAACGTTTAGCTCCATGACTGTACATATAAATTAAAATTGCTCATGAAACATCCCATCATTTTCGATCAGTATTACCATATTAATAAGAAGCTTGAATGTAGTTCTATTTAAATACATATGACTATGCATCAGAGAATATTAATATAAAAGAATAACAATTAATGTTCATAATGAACAGCAACTAGATCGTCCCATTGGGGTGACTTGAAGAATAGCACTGAAGCTATAGAACAAAAATGGATACACCTCTTTCAAGCTGATAAACCACCAGGTCTGAATAGTAAGGTTTCTTTAAATCCTTTTTTGAGAGCTAGAGCCCTTAAACATTAGAAGTTGTGTATATACGTATATACATATGCATGGACATATTTTATGTGTTTTAGAACTTTGTTATGTGTTTGATATGTATTTACAAGTGATTTTATATAGTTTTATATTATGTATATGTTTTGGTATACTTGATTAGTCTGTTTATAATTGTCTACATTTTTTTAATGAATTGAAGCATTTCAGTGATTTTATATGGTTTTATATTATGTATGTTTTGGTATAATTGATTAGTCTATTTATAATTGTCTACATTGTTTTAATGAATTGAAGCATTTCATTGGTTGATTTGTACTTGAAAGACTATTTAATTGTTACTCATTTCTAATAGTTTTATGGTATGATGAAGTGGTGTTAATCCATGAAAGCGCTTACTAGTTGTTTCACTTTTTTTGTATTAAATTGTGTAGTCGTGTGGAACTACTGTGTTTCTTCATTCATTCTACTTCAATTTTTTCTTCACGTTGGTTCCTTTATTTGGTGGAGAGGTTTATTTTTCTTTTTATTATGTTGCTGGATTCCTGATGGTCCTGAAATAAGTTAATCAAGAGGTAAGGCTAACATCATCACACTTAAGAGTAAGACAGGCGTTACTACATGTACTCTTCTCAATCACCATGATCTCTTACTTCTACAAGAATTTAGCTGACAACTCCCAACTGGGCTTATCATTGTACTAATATTCAACCCCCCCCAAACACATGTGACACAGAAGTAACTTTTATTTCAATTGTTTTACTATACAACCAGTATTGAAGTGGTCATATAACAAAGCCTTCCTAGAAGCTCTTCCTGGGACTAAGAAGGAGGTGCACCCACATCAATGACATATTGTGGGCCACTCTGCCCTGAGTTGTCCTGCTGCAGAAGATTCAACAGGAATTCCTCATTGGGGGTGAGAGGTGGTTCTGCAGCAGACCCAACCCTGATTACCCTCTGGTTTCAGGCAAAAGCAGCTGCATGCCTCCATGCAGCTGTGAGCATGTCAGTGGCTCTTAAGTGCAACTGCTCATAAATATGGCCGTGGCTGCTCACGGCATTTATGTTAGCAATGATCTGCTGCCACATCCTCAGCCTCTCTGGCATATTGGAATTATCCCTTCCAAGAAGAAAAGCACCATGTTGATGGAGAACATCCACTATTATTGTGTTTTCACCAAAAGGGGTCTGCACCTTAATGACATTTTTGGTCCTAAAACACAACAGAATGATAATACGCATAACTACAAAGTAACCATTACCAGGTAAAACAGTTAAGGTAGGCAATCAATAGCACCCACTGGAAAAACACAACACATATGACATATGTGAAATACTAAAAACCGGCAGGATGCAAAACAAGGAGAGTAGCAAGGGCAACATATCCATTTATGTGCCATAGCAGTAACTCAACTGTGCTCCTCCAAAAGAACAGTCCATGCTAGTATGTGACATAACATCAACTTTTCTTTGCTCCCCCCACCCACTAAAGAACAGACATATGAACCATTTTGCTAATAAAACATATTTGAAATGTTAAACATGGATTCAAAGGACCTGTCCCTGAAACATTTGTACATATGCATCATACGGCTTACTATTTTCATTTATTGTCAACCATTTTACCTCTGAAATGGCTGGACAAACATGACCATGCCATCAGTACACTCCTAACTAATGCATACGGATAACAGTGTAAAATACTTTGCTTCACATTATTCATTAATATATTCCAGCATATGCATTATGTAGGTACTCCTCTGTAAAGATAGCTTGGGAAATATTTTGCTTTGCTGAACATGTAGCAAGTATTCTCACCATCAGTTTGGATAGCTACACATTTACCTTTTTATAATGGAGTAGATTATTAATGGACTGCATCTGTCTAGGCTGTATTTATTTCAAAGATGCTAATTGCAGCATAAGTAGCTGAATTGCATGCTAATCAACCAATCTGGTGCAGCTATTCAAGAATTTATAAAGCAAGCATTTAGACTCCATGCTGTTTTTTTCCCCCCATAGATTTCAAATGTTGTGGAGTACAGACACAGAAAGTCCACACAGGCAGAATGTTCATAGGTTCATAGGTTCATAGGCATTTATAAGCCTAGCCCATAGTTATTTGGCTTTCGCCACCCCTTTAGTTTGAATAAAACTATGCCTATTATTTTGCTGTGCCTCTGTCAAGCAGTGACACTGAAGTAATCCCTGGGGTAGATCTGCGATCTCCCATCCATTGGTCAAGATTCCTCTTGAACAAGGCCAGCGAGGTGCTCTGCCTCACATGTACTGGGATTTTGTTCCACAGCATAGGGAGTCTCTGGGTGATGAATCTGTCCCTCCAGCACGTTCTATTAATAACCGTGTCAAGGTTTAAGTCTCCCGCCCTTGTGGTTCTGAGGGATCTAGATTTTTTGAGGTGAAGCATATTCATCAAATCTGGGTTTGACATGGCCTTATATGTCAGGCACAGGTCACCTCTGAGCAAGCGGTATGAGACTGAATAGAGCTGGAGTTCTTTCAGTCGGGCAGCATAAGACATATTTTGAGACCCTTTATCCTTTTGGTGAGGAACTTTTGGGGCCTTTCCAGCTGCTGCAGGTGTCGGGTCAGATACATTCCGAATGGGGCATTGTACTCAATCACAGGTCTAATGAGTGATGAGTACAGGGGGACAATGACCTCCCTTGATCTAGATGTGAATCCCTTCATGATCGGGTGGGCAATGTAGAAGGTTTTCCTAACTACTTTAGCAACATGAGTGTCAAACGAAAGGCTGCTGTCAACCTGGGTCCCCAGATCCCTGATGACTTCTTCTGTGCTCAGTGGATTGCCACCTATATGGTAGCTAGGGGTAACCTTGTTTTTCCCGAAGGGTATGACTATGCATTTCTTGGCATTTAACTTTAGGCCATGGCTCTGGTACCAGTTATCCGTTTCTGTGAGGCCCTTCTGAAGGATATCTGTGTCAGATGTGTTTTCGACTATGGCCCAGTTTGCAGTCATCTGCAAACTTTGTCAGCCATAACCCTCCTGCGTTTGCTTGTACTTCAGAAAAGTAGATGCCGAACAAGAGTGGACCCAGGACTGAGCCCTGTGGGACACCACTTGTGACAGGCTTTGAGTCTGACATGGCTCCAGCAACTCTGACCCTGTGGGTTCTGTCACTTAGCCAGTTTGCAACCCATCTTGTGATGTATGGGTTTACATTCAAGCTGATGAGTTTTTCGATGATACCTGAGTGGGGTATTGTGTCGAAGGCCTTTGCCAGGTCAAGGTAGGCTGTATGGACTGCCTTTCCCTCATCAATAGCTTTGGTGACTGTCTCGAAAAAGTCAACCAAGTTTAAAAGGCATGATCTGCCTTTGACAAAGCCAAACTGGGTTGGATCCAAAGTCTGCAAGTTCCCTATGTCTTTATTTATGAGTTCCATTATGATCCTCTCCATGGCTTTGCAGATAAGGCTTGTCAAGCTAATGGTACGGTAATTTCCAGGGTCGGTGGAGGCACCGCCCTTGTGAAGTGGGACCACAGTCGCCGTGCGCCACTCCTTGGGTACGTATCCTGAGGTGAGGCTAAGATTAAACAGCTGTCCAAACTGCGGGTTTAATTCCTCATTGAGTTCATGGAGCACACAGCCGGGGACACCATCCGGTCCCATGGATGCTGTGTTTTTTGCTTTGGATAGAGCAGTTTTCACCTGGGGGTGGGAGATGTTTGGGGGGTTACAATCCTCTGGTATAGATATCTCTCCTTTTGGGGGGGGAGAAGTTTGCACTGAACCTGTCAGCCAGTATGTTGGCAATGTGTGTAGGTTCAGTAATCTTCACATCATTTTGAACTAATTCTGAGCATATCTGGGAGTTTCCTCCTAGGTTTCTAACATAGCTAAAGAAGGCCTTATGATTGTCTTTTGAGTCCTTGGCGATTTTTCTCTCAAAATTTGCCTTGGATGATTTTATGAGAGCTCTTAGTTTTTTACTTATAATGATCAAAGGTGTCTTACCTTTCAAGGATTTTGCTCTATCTTGTAGTAGCTTCCTCCTTTTGTTGTAGAGCTTGTTTATGGCTGGGGTCCACCAGACTGGACGCTTGCCTTTGGTACAAAGAGTCTTAGTTTTGTTTGGGATTGCCTGATCCATGCAGTCCTGTAGGTGCTGGTAGAAGGCATTTGTAAGTGATTCAGCGGTTTGAGTAATGTTTACCACTGGCTCAGGGGCCTTAAAGGAGACCACACTAGTTTTTAGAAGTGTGAAGTCGGCTTTTGAGAAGTTTTTCACTGTGGTCTTTTTATTTCAGGTGGGGCGGGATGAGGACCTCCAGCGAGATTAGTTTATGATCTGATCTCACCAGTGAGGGGTATACTTCGGTGTTGAACATTGTGATCCCATGTTCGTGATGATGAGATCAAGTATGTTTTCTCCTCTTGTGGGGATGGTGACTAGTTGTTCCATGGCATTTGAGTTTATGAACTCCAGGAACCTTTGGGCTAGAGTGTTTGGGCTTGAGTAGTGTTCCCAGTCTATATTAGGGTAGTTGAAGTCACCTAGTATGATGGTGTTTGGAGATACATTTATCCCTCCAATGTTTTCAGGAAGGCCATGTGAGGTTCCTGAGTTTGAGAGGGTGGCCTGTAACATGCTACAAATTGCAGAGCAGTCTTGCCTATGGTTAATTGCACCTGGATGGTCTCCGATGCATCGTGCATTGCCACCAACCTTGAGGTGTGGGTGTCCTTTATGAATATGGACACCCCCCCCTCCTTTCTTGGTGTTGTCCGGATTTTGGGGCGGAACGCATGATATGAGGTGAAACCTGATAGTGCTGGGGTGCTCTCAGGAGCCTTGAACCAGGTTTCTGTCACAGCACAGACATCGATGTTCTCCATACTGAGAAGGGCCTCGAGTGCGTGCATCTTGAGATTGAGACTTCTGGCATTGAGCAGCATTACCCTTAGTTCTTTTCCTTTTTTGTTCTAGGGTGGTAGGTTTAGAATTTGAGCCTTGCCTAAAAAAGGCACTATGGGGTGGCAAGAGCCTTTGCCAATATCCGAAGCCTAGGGTGACAGGTGCAAGCCGTCCCTTGGAAGCAGCGTGGCTTGTCCAGCATGTCATCCCAGGCAGACAGACATTGGATCCCCTTTGAATGACACCAGAATTTAAGCCAATTATTAAAGCTGATCATCTTATCACTGTATTGTGGCATCATTCTAGGTGAAGGTAGGATACTGCTCAAGGTCAGGGTCATACCTGCCTGGGCTACATAATCAGAGAGCTCCTCAATGTCTCTTTTCATGTAGTCCATGGAGGTGCGTCTCAGGTCGTTGACACCAGCGTGGACAATGACTGAGTCGTACTTGTACCTGCTGTTGAGAGACCTGAGTGCTTGCGTTATGTGGCAGATTCTAGCGCCCGACAGGCAGCTTACTGTGACCTTCTCCTTACTCAGTCTGGTGAGCGGGGCGTCAGTGTGTCTGACTATGGAGTCACCTATGACAAGTATGTTTGGTGTTGTATTTGGCCTTAAGGGCAGTGACTGCTTTGCACACTGATTTTGTTGTTTATGTGTTGTTTGTGTGGTGTATTGAGTTTGCAGTTGCTTGGGTGTCTGCTTTGGAGGCCTCTGCTGTTTAGGTAAATTTTACTCAGAGCCTCCGAGTATGTCTTAGTGTGTTTATGTGTTTGATTCAGTGGTGTGGTTGAGTTATGTGAGACTGGTATTGTGGTGTGTGTAGTTGCCTTCTCCTCCTGCCTGGTCTTGCCAGTCCTGAGTTGAGAGAGCTCAGCCTCCAGTCTGGCTAAATAGCTGCATCTCTCACAAGTGTTAGTGTTACGTGGGAGGAGGAGAGGGTTGTCCGTGTGCATGAGGCAATTGTAACATTGTCTCAGAATTCCCAGATTCACCAACTGGGCAGGAGAGGACGCCAGCATCTGACCCTTCGACATGCTAGAAAGAATTATGAGTTGGTATGAGACAGAAAAGTAGTGGGCTTAGCAGGGAAGTGGGCACTCCTGGGGGGTTTTGCTAGTGAGAGATTTGTATAATATAGGAGTGCTTGACCTGCAAAGAGAATGTTTATAAGACAAGGGATATGCTTATAAGACAAGTGCTGAGCTTTTTGAGAAGAAAAAGCTATTTGGAACAAGTGCTGCACTTTTTAGTGTAGGTGTAAACTGTTTAGGTTCCTAACAGAGTAGTTCTAAGGGAAAAATTGAAGAACAGACTTTCTGGAGCCAGAAAGAGTTTAACCTTGTTTAACCGGTGCTGCCCGATGCTGCTCTAGTGGCAACTCCGCGCTAAAGCACGTTAAAGCGTGCTTGATAGCAGGGGCTGGAAAGAAGCAGGAATAGACCCAAAAGGGACAATAAAACTACAGTTTCAAGTCAGTAACCACCTCTACGGGGGGCAGGGAAGCTGCTCAATGTTATTCACTGCCACTGATCAACAGAGAGACCCTCCTTCAGCCCAAGCTGCTGCTTAACTCCATTTGCATGGGCTATAAGCTGCAGGCAATGCTGCTGCTGCTACCAATAGGCCTAGGCCGAGACAGAGAAGAATTTTCAGGCCACATTTAACTTATCACAACATACATGACATGGACATTGTAGAATGCTACAGGGTGGACAGGGACACAATACAGGAACCCTGTGACCTCTACCGGCCTCAACTCAGGGCTACAGCCTTTACTTCCCCATGTAATGGTTGCATACTGCTTGCATCGCAGTTAGCCCTGAACTAACACTATGGGAACTGTTGCATTTACAAGGTAAGTCCTAAACATGTACTGTACTGTATAATAATATCAATGACATGTCCTTGTATTTCATCACTTAGTACAATAAGCAACTACAAGGTGAGAGATTTGTGCAGAAATTAATGCCACATGTGACAGCAGAGAGCTATTTGAATTGTATGTGTCCATTAGCAAATAGTAGGCTTCAGGCTTAAAGATTCACACATCGATGCCTCCCCAAAGTAATGATGATCATTGCATGCTCTCAGTTTACCACCATACATTCGAAATGGAAAATCATAACAGAAAGATGTTTGAAAGTAATGAGAAACATAGCAGTTTCTGGCTTCACCACCCTCACAAGATCAAACTGGCAGGATGCAAAACAAGGAGAGTAACAACAGCAACATAGCCTTGTTTGTGCCATAACAGTAGTTCAGCCTGGGTCCACCCCCCCTTAAAGAACATTATACCCTTGCATGTGCCAAGACAGGAACCCACCTTTGCTCCCCACCTCCAAAACAGCAGTCTGTGCTTGCTTGTGGCATTCAACCTTCCATTAACTTGATGGCAACTGCATATCATATTGTTGCCAGTGAATATTCTCACACATTTTAAGGTAAATGACATAGACTGGCTTGCACACTGCATGTCTTTGAGTACTGGTCCAATAACTGATGAATGACCAAGAAACACAGAAAGGCACGACACAGCTGTATATTTGAAAGGAATAATCATAGCAGTTGTGTGATCAGTAAGTGCACTACATCCAAATATATTGCATATACTACATTTACAAATAACATATCATGCCTTAACATCAGTGTACATTCAGTTCCACTTGATTGTATGAGGAATTATGTCATGTATTTGCTGCAAAGGTGTTTGTGGGGCAAAGACTGATAAGTCCCCCCTCCTGTTTTGTGATGGTTCACTGCAGTGGGAGTTGAGATCCAGACCAATGTAGTTATATTTCATGTGAGTTTCTATGGTGTATGTCATTGAATGATTGTCCACATTTCAACTAATTTTCCCTGTTTTATATATTTTTTCTTTTTTGTTTTTGGAGAGGGCACTGTTTGCATGATGAGCTGCTTAGCACAAATGGCTTTGGCTATGCACAATTCATTTTTGCATAGAGTGGGAGTGCACAAACTGGATGAATGGTCCACCCAGGTAGCAGACAGGTCCAAGACAGCCAGAAACATACACCAGGTACATTCAATTAATAATAATGGCCATCACATTTCACCACAGTGCGCACTCCCATGCAACATGTTTGCAAGATGGTATGTGATGCACAATGCTTTCAAATGTTGCAAATCCAGAAAGTGCGTACTCCCAGCAAGTGCTATACCTGCAATTGGTGGCAAAACATCATTCTACATTGGTCTTGATCTGTGATAGGCATGGCTGGTGTTCCTGGAGAGTTTTAGAGATTCTCTTCTCAAAGATGGGGTGTCCACTCCAAGTATTTATTGGACTCCTCATTAATGAATATGGGTCCAGGCTGTTGCTAGAGGGACTATCGTGGCTTGGATTACAAGGCAAAGGCATGGAATAGTCTGGCCCATGGTCTGATCAGTGCTACCGGTATCCCTCATACTGGTGAACAATGTAGGAATCACTACAGAGACATCAGGATGAGGAAGAGGGATACCTTTGACCATTGGACTAAGGAATGTAGGACTGGGGGCACCCCAAAGATGTGTACATACCACTTACAAAGGCTACTTATCAGAGTTAAAAGTTGGATATAGTCAGGACTGGTATGCATAATGGTATTCTGTTCCTTTGTGTTACAGACTGCAAACCCATGCCACTAGACTGGCATGGATGTGAGAAGCATGTGGTATGTATGCATCCCAACAGTGGGGTTATTTTAGCATTAAAAGTTATGTCACATTTACTGGTTAATTATACAGTTGTATCAAATTTGTGCATTAATTTCTTAACTGTAATAGGAAGTATGCATGCATTACTCTGGAGGGCAAAACAAAAGTTCATTATTACATAGTAGTGCTAGGTTGTGCCTACAAAATCCACACTTCCCAAATATACAATACTGTTAAGGTTTCATTGATATTGCAATGTAACATTAGAGCTACAAAGCAGTGTCATTACTGGCTTGCTGTAAACTATAATTAATATATTTGGACCGTGCATATATGCAATGTATGCACACATCAAGGATTGCTTAATGCAATTTATAGTATATTGTGCATCTGTTAGGAGCTGGGTAGTCTTAACAGTAAACAAAGACATTTGTTAGAAGTTGATACTGTTGAAAGCAAAGTTAACAGAATAGAGTCACTTGTATCAATGCTTTATATGTCACATATGAAGTTAATAATTGTTTTCCCTTTTTTCTCACCCAACCCTTTCTCTCTCTCGTTTTGTTTTTTGCATTTTTTGTTTATTTTATTATGCTTTTTAACTTTTCCAATAACCCCTGTGGTCCCTGCGGTTGAGCTGCCTGCGCTTCACCTCCTCATTGATCTCTTGGAAGCTCACCTCCGAAGCTCCCTCCCCACCTCAAAACTAAATAAAACAAAAGAAAACAATATTGCAGAACTTCGCCTGTATCACCTCTGTGAACTCCTTGGAACTGCCTACTTCACTGAACTATAGAGCTCCTGAGGACTTCGCTTAAAAGATTCTGCTTGAATTTTATCTCTTGGAAGCTCACCTCCGAAGCTCCCTCCCCACATCAAAACTAAATAAAACAAAAGAAAACAATATTGCAGAACTTCGCCTGCATCACCTCTGTGAACTCCTTGGAACTGCCTACTTCACTGAACTATAGAGCTCCTGAGGACTGCCCTTAAAAGATTCTGCTTGAATTTGATCTCTTGGAAGCTCACCTCCGAAGCTCCCTCCCCACCTCAAATCTAAATAAAACAAAAGAAAACAATATTGCAGAACTTCGCCTGTATCACCTCTGTGAACTCCTTGGAACTGCCTACTTCACTGAACTATAGAGCTCTTGAGGACTGCCCTTAAAAGATTCTGCTTGAATTTGATCTCTTGGAAGCTCACCTCCGAAACTCCCTCCCCACCTCAAAACTAAATAAAACAAAAGAAAACAATATTGCAGAACTTTGCCTGTATCACCTCTGTGAACTCCTTGGAACTGCCTACTTCACTGAACTATAGAGCTCCTGAGGACTGCCCTTAAAAGATTCTACTTGAATTTGATCTCTTGGAAGCTCACCTCCGAAGCTCCCTCCCCACCTCAAAACTAAATAAAACAAAAGAAAACAATATTGCAGAACTTCGCCTGTATCACCTCTGTGAACTCCTTGGAACTGCCTACTTAACTGAACTATAGAGCTCCTGAGGACTGCCCTTAAAAGATTCTGCTTGAATTTGATCTCTTGGAAGCTCACCTCCGAAACTCCCTCCCCACCTCAAAACTAAATAAAACAAAAGAAAACAATATTGCAGAACTTCGCCTGTATCACCTCTGTGAACTCCTTGGAACTGCCTACTTCACTGAACTATAGAGCTCCTGAGGACTGCCCTTAAAAGATTCTGCTTGAATGTAGGTAGCATTCAACTAATTGTTTTTCTGCCTGTACTACCTACCTAGTAATCCAATTACCTTAATCTGGTCTCCCTTGGAGGTGACTCAGCAGCCTACCATGTATTTCTAGTGGACCCCTTTTCCCCCAGACACCTTAGTTCCACATACTCTCCCTGTGAAGTGGTATGTGACTTGCTCAACTGGTTACCTGCTTTCTCCCTTCTCATCACAAGGTGGCAGCATCTTCTACCCAACTACGGGTGGTTATCCAAGGTTACCTGGCTTCCCCTCTTTAAACCAACAAGCTTACTTAAAAGCCTGTAATTCTTGTTTTCTTTACTGCAAACTGGCATTTTTCTCCCTCTGAACAGCACTAACTTATCCACCTCGAACAGCTCTTTCTCCCACACAAAGTGCCTGTCCCTATCTGATTCTATACCTTCTATCTCTTCTTACCATTACTTAACAACAGCAGTTGCTGATACTTTTTTGCTGTTGATCTCTCTTCTCTTGTTAGCTCTGTCCCCAGTACTACTCCCTGCCCACAACCTGTAGTTCCCACCTCTCTCTTCCCCCCACTCCTCTCCTTTTATCCCCTCCCCATCATCACCTGCCCTGCCCTAAATCTATATCTAGAGGTCACAATCTGTGACGCATTCTCTTTTTAACTTTTCCAATAACCCCTGTGGTCCCTGCGGTTGAGCTGCCTGCGCTTCACCTCCTCGGTAAGTCTAAAGAAAAGATTTGGCTTGTTGTTTGTGAGCTTTGAGTTTTTCGAACTCTACGTTATTGCTTAATTGTTTTTCTTTTTTAAAGACACTGTATTTTATGTTGGTCTGTTCTATAGCGCCTTAGATTCTGCCTTTAGCTATGTTTGTACCCTTAGCATTGACCAGTAGGTAATTATTTACTCCCACTTTGCTATTGTTTATTTTATTTTTTTGCCCTAATATATGAGGCTTGGTTTGTCCCTTAACTCACTTTTAAGCCATTTGTTGCGACTACCCTCTGGCTTTGCCTCTCAGCAACGGCTAAACTAACGTCTTATACAAACACTTTCCCCCAACTACAACTGAGTGTTTAGGGCTATGTGTGCAGCTAAACTCATCCTTCAGTGATCTTGCTTGTGTTAAGCTTGTGTGGCTAAATTAGCATCTTATACAAATGCTTTCCCCAACTCCAACTTAGCGTTTATGGCTAATTGTGCAGCTCAACTCACCCTTCAGTAATCTTGCTTGCATTTTACCTCTGAATCTGAATCTGCACTGACACTGGCGTCCTACATAATGCCTTCCCTTACCTACTAGCATTTCGCTAGCTTTCTCTAATCTTTCCTTATTTCCAGCATTTTTGCTAGGCTGTTCTAGTAACCACCTGTAATATAACCTGGTAGCTTCCCTTCCAAGTCCCTCGCTTTCTACACTGGGAGAACTCCTTCGAGGCTTCTTCCTAGCATTTATCTGTGACCCGCTTTAAGAAATTTCTTTTCTGCACCTTCTTTACCTAACCATAGTGATCACGGTCAAGGCGCCACCTTAGTGTGTCTCATTTCATGTGCAGTCCCTTATACACAAGGCAGCTGTTTCATAAAACAATTGTGTAGTTTTTTTTATTACCCTACTAAACCATGTTTTATTTGTAAAGAAGCTGTACTTTTCCCCAGTTTAATTGTTATATATGCTTATTCTGCCTAGAAATATTATATTATTTAGATCTTTCTGTGTAACTGGATTGTGAATGGAATGTTTAATGTATTATGCTTTGTAATCATGCTTATTCTGCTTAGAGGTATTCTATTATTTGATTTTTTTCTGCCTCCTAAATTGTGAGATGAATGTTTAAAGTAGGAACATGCCTTACCTCAAGTGCCTTTCCTAACATGCCTTATCTGCCCATTTGTTTAACTACCCAGTCTGCCTAGCATTTGAAGAAAAGAGCTATCCATCCTTATATAGAATTTTGCCATTGTAACTTTGAAGGCAGTGTTCTACAGAGATTTATACTTCTAGGTTGTATATAAAAGTGTACCTGGCCTCATATTCTACTTTTATAGCTGTTTAGATAAGCCTGGCAGTATATACTATTTCAGTTTCTATTTTGGAAAACCCTGGCCAAATACAAAGTTTCAATTTTGTTTAAACAACCATGGCAACATATAATGTTTTACTTTTTCTGTATGCATGCTACTCTCTGTCTCTAAAGACCTTTAACTCCCTAGCTACCTATAAACTACGTCTACATCCTTTTCCTTGAATTTCTGCATTTATTTACTACACCTTTTGCATACTATTCCTGTCATACTACACTGTTCCCTCTTATTCCTTCCTCTCTTTACCAACAGTTTTTAGAAAACCTTTAATTTTTGGACCTAACCTAAACTTTGTCTCCTCTCTTTTTACAGTTGATCTCTTGGAAGCTCACCTCCGAAGCTCCTTCCCCACTTCAAAACTAAATAAAACAAAAGAAAACAATATTGCAGAACTTCGCCTGTATCACCTCTGTGAACTCCTTGGAACTGCCTACTTCACTGAACTATAGAGCTCCTGAGGACTGCCCTTAAAAGATTCTGCTTGAATGTAGGTAGCATTCAACCAATTGTTTTTTTGCCTGTACTACCTACCTAGTAATCCAATTACCTTAATCTGGTCTCCTTTGGAGGTGACTCAGCAACCTACAGTGTACCTCTAGTGGATTCCTTTTCCTCCAGACACCTTAGTTCCACATACTCTCTCTGTGAAGTGGTATGTGACTTGCTCAACTGGTTACCTGATTTCTCCCTTCTCACCACAAGGTGGCAGCATCTTCTACCCAACTACGCGTGGTTATCCAAGGGTACCAGGTTTCCCCTCTTTAAACTTACAAGCTTACTTAAAAGCCTATAATTCTTGTTTTCTTTACTGCAAACTGGCATTTTTCTCTCTCTGAACAGCACTAACTTATCCACCTCAAACAGCTCTTTCACCCACACAAAGTGCCTGCCCCTATCTGATTCTATACCTTCTATCTCTTCTTACCATTACTTAACAACAGCAGCTGCTGATACTTTTTTGCTGTTGATCTCTCTTCTCTTGTTCTTCCCCGCTCCATTCGCCCTGCGGGCTCACTCCGCTCCGCTCCCCTACCCTACCCCCAATTCTCACCCACCCCCACTACATCTACACTTATACCCACATAGACATACCTACTTCCTCCACTCCTACAAAACTCCACCCCTTTTTCCTCCTTTCACCCCCCCCTCTTTCCTATCACACCCACATCTCCATTACCCCACCCCCTTACCAAACTCCTACTGGCTTATTAAAACCCAAATATGTCCATAAAATATTCATCCCTTTCAATCCTACTAATACTTCTCCTAAACCTTACCTTCATCTACCATCTTACCCAACCTTATCTCTTCAACCACACCCTACTCCTACACACAACCTACTCCCTCCACACAACTCATACCTATTATACCAACTCTATCTCTCATGAACTGTACCCCACTAACCATATCCTATGGTTTCACTATAAACCAATCCCATCTCATAACACCTCTAGATATAATCACCTTCCCATATCCTATACTAATCCACTAACCCACACCTCCCAACCTAAACAATCCAAATACCTCTGCTACTTAACACAACTCCTAACTTCCATACTGCTATCTGGCGATATACACCCCAACCCAGGCCCAAACCACCCCTCCTCAATACCTAAATCCATCCTATTTGCATCTCTTAATGCACAAAGCATAGCTAACAAAATTCCAAATATGCATGCCTGGCTATCCCACAACAAACCAGACATCTTAGCTATTTCTGAAACCTGGCTAGAGCCACACATGAAAGATTCCGAAATAATGCCACCTTACTACTCAATCATTAGATCAGACAGAACCCATAAAAAAGGTGGTGGAGTAGCTCTACTCTACTCATCCTCCCTAAACTTAACACCCTATGATAAAGCTATTCCCCAGTTCCAAAATGCAGAACTAATACTGGCTCACCTCCAGCTAAACAAACATAAATATATCTGCATTGCCTCACTGTACATCCCCCCAGGAGACAATATCCCAATACTAGAAGAAATCCTCTCTTGGCTTTCAGCCAACATCAACAATGAAACCATAATCATGGGAGATACCAATATTAACTGGTCCTCCATTCAATCCCCCTCACACTCCCTTAACATCAACCTATACAACTACTCCCAACTCATCAATACCATAACTAGACCAAGCAAAGACTTCTCCAGTGGCAACATCCTAGACTGGATTCTAGTCTCCCACCCCCACTACTACCCAGATAATGGAACAATACCTGACTCCCTCAGCGACCACCTCCCCATTTACGCAAGACGTCTCCCTTCTCCCTTACAAGTCACCCATAATTACATCACTACCCGATGCCATAGGAGATTCAACCCTGAAGCTTTCTCAGCTGCACTAAATTTGCTGAACTGGTACCCCTTAAAGACTCTTCCCCTTGAAAATGCTATCACTCACTTTAATTCAAACTTCTAGATACTCATGCCCCATTAAAAACCAAAAGAATAAAAAGGCAGTCCACACCCTGGTTAAGTATAAACACCCTAACCACCATGCAGCTTAGAGACAAAGCCTGGACACAATATCAAAAGAACAAAACTACTTCTTCCCTCAATGAATACAAAACCCTTCGTCACTCAGTTAAAAAACTTATCTCTGCAGACCGTCGTAACTACTTCACCTGACTTCAAAGCAATTTCAAAACCAACCCTCAGAAGTTCTGGAAAGGCATAACTACCCTTTTAAAACCCGGGAACACATGAAACCCAATCCCTTGCCCAAATACTGATGATACTGATCTTGCAACCCAATTTAACTCTTTCTTCATAGACTCTATTTCCAAACTCACCAGCTCTTTTTCAAACAACAATACTCCTCCAACCTGCATTTCCTCTCAGGTATCTTCCCCTACAACTTCTCCCACTCCTCCTCAAGCTCTTTCATCTCTAACTTATCCCACATCACCTCATACTTCTCCTCCCCCACCTTCCCCTACTCATTCCACAACTCCACCTTTCCTCATCAAACCTATTCCTACATCCACCATAAAAAACTCCTGCAGAAACTAAAACCATGCACCAATGCCCCTGATAACATTCCCTCATACTACCTTAGTATAGCTGCTGAAGCCATTGTCCTCCCTGTCAGTATCCTAATTAACCACTCAATCCAAGAAAATTGTGTTCCTCTAATCTGGAAAAAAGCCTACATCATTCTCCTGCACAAAGGTGGAACCAATACTAATATTTCCAACTTCTGTCCTATCACCATCCTTTCTCCCATTTCAAAACTCCTGGAGAAATGTATCCATCTTCAACTCCTTCCACATCTTCTGAATAACAATCTACTAACTCCTACACAGCATGGATTCAGACCTCAACATAGTACTATGACTGCCCTCCTATCCTTCCTTGAAACTGTGAACAAAGCTAAGGACTCTGGCCTCATTGTATCTACCATCCTCCTCTATCTCTCTAAAGCTTTCGATACTATCTCTCATAACCTCCTTCTTACTAAGCTTTCTAACCTAAACCTTTCTCCCTCTTCCCTCTGTTGGTTTACTAGCTATCTCTCCAATCGGCAACAAGCTGTCAAGTGGAAAAAAGCTACCTCCTCCTTCCTTGACACACCCACAGGTGTCCCACAAGGCTCTATTCTGGGCCCCCTCCTCTTCAATATTTTCATTAATGACTTTTTCCGCTCTATCCCCCTTGCAAATATTATTCAATATGCTGATGACTCCACTATCATCTGTGCTGCCCCATCCATCCCAACTCTCTTAAAACTAACTCAAGATGCCTTCTCCACCACAGAACAATGGATGAAAGAGAACCACCTTACACTCAATGCTGCTAAAACCAAGCTTATGATATTCTCCCCCTCCAAAACTAATAATTTTGACAGAAATTTATTCTCCATCACCAGCCAGAACAATACATGTCTCGAGCTGGTATCCGAAGCCAAACTACTCGGGATTCAAATTAATGACAAGCTGAAATTCAACTCCCATCTACTCCTAAATATAAAAAAAAACCCATCAAAAACTAGGCATGCTCTACCGCCACCATCGGTTCCTCACCTCTACTACCAAAATTACCCTTGCTACCACATTTCTCCTTCCCTCCATTCTCTATGGCGCCCCTCTTCTAACAAACCTACAATCTTCTCTGAACTCCAAACTATCATCTTGCTACAATAAAATAGCCAGATTTGCAGCCAGCAGCAAATCATCTACCCATCACCGTGAACCTCTCCAAAAACTCAACTGGCTAGAGCTACCCCACTACCTCTCCTACACTCAACTCACCTATGCACATAAACTCATCTTCCAGCCAGCACTCTGTCCCTCTCTTTCAACTACCTTTAAAATGCATCAAACACAAAGACTTCTAAGATCTAACAATCAAAACCTCATAGAGGTCTATAGACCCATACACGCTCCAGGACAACACCTCCTGTTCTTCTCACTAACACGCCAATGGAACTCCCTTCCCCCATTCATCCGAAGAATTGCTAGCCTCCCACACTTTAAAAAATTACTATACTCTCATCTAACATCCTCATGGGAATGCTCCTGCTCACATCCTTCATAACCTACCCTACTTCCACCACTACTCCTCTTTCTTTTTCCATTCCCAGCTAGCAAATTCATGCTTGCTTCCACCATTCAACTCCTCACTTGTACCAAGTAATTAAAAAAAAAAAAAACACAATACTATTTCTTTTTATATTTTGCCTCTATTACTTGTTTTGTTTGATACTTATGTTTTTCTCTATATAATCTATGTATTGAAATTAATCTTTGTATTTTATGTATTGTGTAACATAATCTTTGTATAATCTGTATGTGGAGCTTTTCTCCCCAGGACTCCATTGAAAACGGGTTATTTGGGCCCAATGGACTATCCTGGTTAAACAGCAGCAAAGAAATAAATAAATAAATAAATAAATAAAGTTTTGTTTTTCCCGCAGCACAGCTGGTTACGACTGTCCTACAGGATCCATCTGCCCCCACTCCACTGGCTACAGCACTGCCTCCCAGCACATCTCAGAACCTCGTAGCACACACTCTGCCACCCCTGCACTACCTAGTTCCTCAGGTAGTTCTCACCCGGACAACAGGCCCTCTGGGAGCAGTGGCAGAGGTGGTGAGCTTATCACCCGGGACAAACTGCCAGGGATGGTGTGTAGGATTGTGCACTGCACTGTTGGTACATGCCTATGCCAGATGGGAGACAATGCCCTCCATCATTGTATTAAATAACACATGGAAACGCAGACATCAGACACTGCATCAATTGGCACAGTGAGGTGACAGTGATGACAATCCACTGGCTGACTCCGTTCTCACTGTCACCCAACTTGACGTTCATGGATTTGCAATGTCCCCAGCCTCAACCTAACTATGGCATTCACCCACCTCATGTGTCCTTCACCATCCGTCTCTTGTCTTGTTTCTCTTTTCTGCCTACAACTGATTCCTCACCTGTCCAACTTACTGCACCCAGACATTCATACAGCCTTACTCAAACATTCTTCTATCTCTCTCTCTCTCAAAAAAAAAAAAAACAATTGCTACTTGTACCACAAAAAAATTAATCCCATATATAGCTCTCCATTTTGCACATGTGCCATCATGACACTCATGATTTTGTCCAATTCCCTATAAAAACAGATTGTGTTGTTGTCACTCCGCTCTCTGGAGTTGACACTCCAAATTCAGCAAAACTTGTTCATATATGTTCATGTTTTATTCTTGAAGAAACTGATAGCTATGTTTCCTTCCTACATCCTTCCTGCACATTCTTGACTTGCTTTCACTTTGTTTATCCCCCTGCTTGCTCCCCAGTTCACTATTTTCCTGTCATCCCCATTTTTTTCTTTAAAGTGTTATTGTGCGATGGTACACATCATGCACGAACATGTGGCTATGGAAAAAAACAGTTCTAAGTATTATATAGTTGCAGTGGAAAAAGTTACATCTAGTCATATTTTAGACACTCCATACCAACAATCACAATTCAGAATTTGGATTTACATGTAAAATTAGTTGACACTGTTAACACACACCTGGATTAGAACCAAGTAGCATCTGAACAAAAAAATACATGTATCTCTGCATTAACAGGTGGTGCTACAGACTCATTTGATTAGCAGGTGCATTTTAGTCTCTGTATAGCAAATGGCAGACAACTGCTGTTGTATATACCTGCTAGTTAACTAAATTATTAGCTGTTGGAATTAATGCACTTAATGCAGTTATAAGTTCCTTTTTGGGGCAAACAGTTTAGCTATAGGTAATACATTAAAGTATTTTGGTAGTACCATTGCTCATCGATGCAGCACAATGCACAGCATTGCACATCGCATACTACTGCTGTACCAAACTAAACAAGTATCATGCAATAATGCTTTATAAAACATTACAGGGGATTGTGCAATGCTGCTTCTTAGAAACATAATGAAGAAGATACGATATTAGCAATATGGGGAGCAAGCACAGGGAAGTATAAAGGGAAAGCTTTCCCAAACTGTTTCACTTACTATTGAATGTATTAAATACATCTGCTATCTAAGTGACTCTGTGGCAGCAAGTGTTAATGCATTGTTGTTGGAAGCAGATAGTACTAGATTTGAATATGGGTGGAAGTATTTTTGCAAGCATGTATGATACTTTAAATATATCTACTTATATTTCTGCCTTTTACCATTGCTTCTTATTGGTGTGCAATGTGCACCATCGTGCAATAATTCTTTAAGGAAAAGAAAAGGGGAAGACA
Organism: Protopterus annectens; assembly: GCF_019279795.1. Classification (NCBI taxonomy): domain Eukaryota; kingdom Metazoa; phylum Chordata; order Ceratodontiformes; family Protopteridae; genus Protopterus; species Protopterus annectens. Next base: position 1,206,650,552 of record NC_056733.1, on the reverse strand, counting down.
GGAAAATTGTGAAATGGGGAGCAAGCATGGGAAAAGACAAAGGGAAACCAAGGGAGGAATGTACAGGAAGGTTGTAGGAAAGAGCCACAGCTAACCATTACTTCCAGAATAAAACATGAACATATATGCACAAACTTTGCTGAATTTGGACTGTCATCAACAGAGAGAAGGGTATCCACAATACAATCTGTTGTACAAAGAATTGGAAAGAATCCTTTGTGTCATGAAGATGTGTGTGAAATGGAGAGCTATGTATGTGATGATTTTTTCTTGTGGGACAGGTGCCCTTTTTTTTGAGACAGCGAGAGGGAAGTGTTGGGAAAAGGCTGTAGGGATGTCCAGGTGAGGTAAGTTGGACAGTAAGGAAGTAATTGCAGATAGATAAGACAAACAAGACAGGAGACGGGGATGGTGAAGGACACTTGAGGTGGGCAAACACCATGGATAGGGTGAGGGTGGGAAATCTCGATCCCATGCACATCGAGGCAGTTAACAATGAGAATCTAGTTCTCACCCAGTGGATTGTCATCACTGTCAACTCACTGCATCGTTGGCTGCAGTGCCCAATGTATGCACCTCCTACAGGTGCTCTGCACGAGGATAGAAAGCAGGTGCTCCATCTGGCGTAGGTGTGCTCAAACAGTGCAGTGCACAATCATACGCACCATCCCTGGCAGTTCATCATGAGTGATAAACTCACCCCCTATGCCACTGCTCCCAGAGGGGGCCACAGGCATATCCCCTGGGGTAGAATTACCTGAAGGGTCAGGTAGTACAAGGGAGGCACAGGGGGTGCAACCAGATTCTGCACCAGATGTGCTGGGCAGCTGTGCTGTAGCTGGTGGAATGTGGGCAGGTGGATCCCGTGGGATAGTCCTGCCCTGCTGTGCTGTGGGAAAACCAAAAAAAAAATAAAAAAAAAAAAAAAGAGAGAGAAAAGGGATGGGGTGAGAGAAAAAAGGGAGAACATTAGTAACTTCGTGTTACATACAAAGCATTGATACAATTATTTGACTCTATTCTGTTGCCTTTACTTTTAAAACTACAAACTCCTAGCAGGTATGCACATATGCGTGTTCCAATTATACTGATTACAGTTTACAGAAGGTCATTTGTGCCACTGGTATAGAGGTATGAAGTTACATTAAAATAATTCAATCCACAAAAAGAAAATAACGCTGCAAGCACACAAAGTCCACAAAAAACAGCTTTACCAGTCCGGTAGCCACCATCATAAAGTAGAACACAGCTCACAATAAGGCAAAATTCCAAATTAAATTCGAGTTTGGAATTTTGCCTTATTGTGAGCTGTGTTCTACTTTATGGTGGTGGCTACCGGACTGGTAAAGCTGTTTTTTGTTGACTTTACATTACAATAATGATGAAAACCTAACAGTACTGTATATTTCGGAAGTGTGGTGTTTGAACCTACAACCAATGAGTGTGCTAAAATACTTTACTGTTCTTTTGTCCTACAGGCTACTGCATGCATACTATACTTTTACAGTTTAGAGATGCATACTCACTGTTATTTGATAATATGGCACCATTGCTTTGTGCTACAGACCAGGGCATGCAAAGTTTATTTTACAGTTGGGATATGCATGCTCAATTTGATAAAACTCTATTAAATACCATTTACCTGGTCCTTAACTTTTAATGCTACAAAATTACTATACAGATTATTATTACTAAAATACTATTCTGACAGTACTGTTCTGATGGATACATACCACATGCTTCTTGCATCCTTACTAAATGCGCAGCATGGGAATGAACATTCGAGTCTTGGTCTTAGCAGCTGTGGAAAAAAACAAAAAAGAATATCATTATGAATACTAGACTTGACTATATTTAGCTTTTAACTCTTAAAATTACTCAATGAAACTGATACTTACACATCTGTGGGGTGTCCTCTGCCTAACATTCCTTGATCCAAAGGTCGAGGGTATCTTGTGTCCTCCTCCAGAGGTCATCAAAATGATGTCTGCATTCCTGACCTGTGCAGGGGATACCCGTCACACTGGTTTAAGGACCTGGCAGCACTATTCCAGACTTCAGATTTATATTCTAAGTGTGAATAGTCCTGCTGCAGCAACCTGGGCCCATGCTCCTTAACTAGGAGTCCAACAAAAATTTTGCACTCCTGAACACCCCAACTCTGTACCCAAAAGTGCACAACCTCTCCAGCACCTCCAGACATGCCTGCCAAAGTTCAAGCTCAATGTCTAATGAACATTTCCCACCACATGCATTTTATATGCTGCTACTTCCTGCCTATTGCACATCTTGCACGTACTGAGAGTGAGCACATGTTGGTTTTGCAACATTTGAAATTGTTGTGCATCACTTATTATTGCGCAAATATGACAGACAAGGGTGTGTGCACTGGTGGGCACCATGTTTGTGCAATAGTAAGTGATGCACAACAGTGACGAACAATGCAATTCCAACCTTATTAGGTTTACAAGCACTTGCGTAAATGGACTTGTCAAATGTACCACACACACACACACACACACACACATATATATATATATATATATATATATATATATATATATATATATACACACACACAGTTCTCCTACTCTTACAGCTATTACAAAAACAAGGTTGAGAAAACAGTTGTGCATGTTGCACTTAATTGCTATAATCTGCAATCTCACAAGAGTAAAGCAAAATTTGCACACCCTGTACCAGAACCCCAGACCATTTGGACTCCACACCTACACTTAACACCTGCTGCCACAAGATTAGTGAGTTAATATCTCCTTATTAGTTATTGTAAGGTTCTTGCTGTTAATCATAGCACAATGCTGCTTACTGTGTTTGCATGAAGCACGATATTTTTAATTGAATGCATCTGGTTCATATTTGTGGCTGTCTGGGTCCTGTCTACAACCTGGGTGGTCCAGTCCTCCTGTCTGTGTGCTGCTGTGCTTCATGCAAACTAGATGATCACAGCTAAACATGTTTATGCCCAGTGTTGAATCGTGCAAACACTGGCAAAAAAAAAAAAGAAATTAAAACACAATGTAAACAAAAGCAACAACTCTTACTGAAATTATTCCCTCACTCCTTTGACCAAGTTACTCTACCCTCTCCCCAATTCCCACCCACCCCCACTACCTGTACATTTCTTTCAAACATAATCCCCACCCATATCTCCAATCCACCAATTAAACATTACCACTCCCACCACACACACCTTCCATTTTTACTCTCCACCCCCATTACACAATGTCCACTCCCCCATACCTTCTCCTACTTGTAATAACCATTCTTACCCCTCTTAACTATCTCACTTATCTCACTCAACTACTTCACCCCAACCATACATCCCGATACACTCCACATATACTATATAACCTTCCTATACAACACTCTTCACCTCCATAACTCACGAATGCTACCCTCTCAACTCAGCCCAACTATTCAGACATACAATACTATGCATCCCACATACTCACTACAACCCCAATCCCACACTCCACCAATTTCTTCTCATTCCTACACTCATACTCCCCAATCACACTAAACCACTTCACACACATCATCCTTCAGATTACTCTATCACTGTCCGATAACGTTCACCCTAACCCAGGGACCACACTCCAGCTTCTACCCCCAACTCTCCCCCCCCCCACACACACACACCTAAATCTATATGTCTTGCCATTTTCAATGCCCAAAGCCTAAGAAATAAAATCCCTAATCTCCATGCCTAGCTACACCATAACCATCCAGACAAAACCACCATCTCAGAGACCTGGCTTAAACCCTCCATAAAAGACAATGAAATCCTCCTACCTGGATACCAAATCATTTGGAAAGATAGACTTAACTGAAAAGTTGGAGGTGTAGCTATAATACTCTCTTTCTCCTATACCATAACTCCTTACACCAATCCCATACCTAACTTTAGCAATGCTGAAATTACTACTGCTCTAGTAAAACTAAACAATAACAAATCCATATGCATAGCTGCCCAATATATACCCCTTGGTAACAACATCCCAATACTAGAAGACATCCTTTCCTGGTTTTCCTCCAACATAAAAATTGAAACCTACATCCTAGGTGACACTAACATAAATTGGGCCTCAATAAATATACTAGCTCCATCTCAACCAATCTCTTCAATTTTACCCAGCTTATAAACTCCCCTACCAGGCCAAACAAAGATGGGTCCTTTGGCACCATCATTGACTGGATCATTACACCCCATCCCAACCTTATCTCAAACTCAAGAATCCTTCTGACCCCCTCAGCGACCACCTTCCAGCTTTTGTTGACCATCACCCCCTGCTCTGTCCAGCAACAACACCATTACATACGCACACGCAATCTCTCCCATTTCAACCTTCAAACTTTCTCTGACTATCTAAAACTTATTGACTGGCTCCCCTAAGAACCCTGCCCCTTGACAGTGCCACTACCTACTTCAATGACACATTCATAAACAATCTCAACAATCATGCCCCTATAATAACCAAATTAATCAAAGCTAATGCCTCCCCCCTTGGCTGTCCAAAGAAACCAAATCTACCATGCTACAAAGAGATAAAACCTGGAAACTACATAAAAAACTACCCAACTGCCTACTAGTATTCAAACAACTTTGTAACTCCATAAAAAACTTATAACCAGAGATCATAAACTATACTACTTCAAACCACCCACTCAAACAACCTTAAAATGTTCTGGGCCATAATCTCCTCCCTCCTTCATCCTGGTAACAAAGAGAACCCCTGCCCAAGTCCAAACCTTACTGACCTGGACACTGCCAGACAATTTAACTCCTTCTTCATAGATTACATAGCCAAACTGTCCTCCTCTTTTCCCCACCCCAATCAACTCCTCCAACCCTCTCAACCCCACCAACCACTTAACCCCCCTTCAACCTTGAACCCACCCCCACATGTACTATTAAAAAAATACTACTCCAACTAAAACCAAGCCAGAAGGGACCTGACAATGTCCCAACCTTCCTAAAATTAGCTGCTGACAGTATAGCCCTTCCCATTTCCATTTTAATCAACAGATCCATCCAAGAAGCATATGTCCCATCCATCTGGCTTTATGCATACATCATTCCACTACACAAAGGTGCCAAAAACACAGACACCTCCAATTTCAGACCTATAACTATCCTTTCACCTCTTTCAAAAATCCTCAAGAAATGTATCCATATTCAACTCATGTCATACCTTACTCAAAACAACCTTCTTACCCTTACTCAACACGGCTTCCACCCTGACCACAGTACCATGACTGCACTCCTATCCTTTCTCAAAACCATAAATTAAGCTCACAACTCTAGTAAACTTGTATCTTCCCTGTTCCTTGACGTATCCAAAGCTTTTGACACCATCTCCCAACCCTCTACTCTTAACTCAACTCTCTTCTCTCAACCTCTCCACCTCCACCTTAGCCTGGTTCTCAAGCTACCTCTCTGAACATCAACAAGCCATCCAATGGAAATTCTGAACCTCCCCCTTTCTACACACCCCCAATGAGGTCCCACAAGGTTCAGTTCTAAGACCACTACTCTTCAATATATTTATTAACAACTTTCACCACATCATCCCTGGCTCATCAATAATCCAGTATGCAGATGACTCAACAATCATCTGCTATGCAAACACCCCCTCTGACCTACTTATAAAAACTCAGTCAACCTTCTCTAAAATCTGAATCCTGGATGAAAAATAACCACCTTGCCCTTAACCCTAATAAAACTAAACTGATGATCTTTCCCCCCCTCTAGAAACTCCCCAATCGACAAACTCTTTCTCAGTACTCAGTAACAATAACATCCCAATCTAAATAGTTTCTAATATCAAACTCCTCAGTGTCATCATCGATGAACATCTAATATTTGACACCCATATTCAATCCACTATTAAAAAAACCCACCAAAAACTAGGACTTCTATACAGACACAACCACTAGCCCCACCACCAGAATAACCCTAGCTTCCTCCTACCTTCTCCCCTTTCTTATGTATGGCACCCCCCCCCCCCCGCTAAACAATCTCAAACTTGGTCTACAACACAAACTTGAATCATGCTATAATAAAATAAGCAAATTTGCTACCAACTCAAAAACTCGTCACACCACTGTCACTCTCTCTCCACATTCTACAGTGGCTGAAACTTCCCAATTACCTGATCTTGCTTAGACTCACTAATGCCTACAAGCACATCCACAAACCTACTAGCTGCCCCTCTCTCTCCACTGCACTAAGCCCCTATATCCCTAACCGCTCACTCAGATCAGAAAAACAGAACCTCCTACAAATCTACAAACCCTCTCGACCCCCTGGCCATCTCCTACTTTCCTGCTCCATTTCTAAACTATAGAAGTCTCGCCTTCTCACTCTTCCCAATACCCCCGACCACACCAAATTTAAATCTCTGCTGCTCTCCTATCTTACTACTAAATGGATATGCCCATCCCACTCCCCAAATTAAAATTCCCCCTCTAGCCATTAACATCTCTACCCTGCTTCAACAACTACTACAATCACCCCATTATACCCCAACGGGACATTTTCCTACTGCACCTACACCTCTCTCTTCCTCAAACTGCTGTCCTAACTTGCAAAAAAAAAAAAAAAAGATAATACATTTCACACGTATTCTTATTTGTCTTTATCAAAAATTTGTTTAACACATTCATTTTATTTTTTGTGTACTGTATGCTATCTCACTGTATTTTACTGTATATTACCACATTAATTTTTCTATTTGCACACTGTAATTTCTCCAACAAAAGTGATTGTATATATTGTTTCTCTGTAACTGTTTATTTGGAGCTTTTATCCCCAGGCCTCCACTGAAAATGTTTTTTCGTGGCCCAGTGGAGATCCCCCATTATCAAACTGAAATAAATAAATTAAATAATAAAAGCATACTGTCCACAGTTTTGCAGAATGTCCAGATATATGCATCATATTTTTTTGCCAATAACAACATATAATGACTAACCAACTCTTAACAGAAAAAGAGGAATGAAAGGCAACACCTACACTACAGCACACGGTTAGGAAGAAAAATATACTATTAAGAAATGGTAGAGGGGGCAAAATTTGATTTAAAAGAAAAGCACAAAGGATATTTTTTCAGAGCTTTTGGACCACATAACAAATACCCTCATGGTGTTAGAAGTAGAGGCTCTATGAGTTTTGAAGAAATGCGTTATGGGATGCTGTAATTAAATCAAAAGGTGCTTCAATAAAGTATTAGTTTAAGGGTGTGAACACTTATGCAACCAGCTTATTGTACTTTTTTTTTATATTTTTCCCATAATAGATTTGTTTGTTTTTCAATTGAATTATAAAGGTTATAGGTCACATTAAAGGTGGGAAAAGTTTTGAAATGATTTATTGTGGTCTCATTTTTTATATCACAAAAACCTGGCATTTTAACAGGGGTGTGTACACTTTTTATATCCACTAGATATATATATATATATATATATATATATATATATGTGTGTGTGTGTGTGTATACACATACATACACACACAGAATATGTGTGTGTGTGTGTGTGTATATAAATATATATATATATATATATATATATATATATATATATATATGCACACACACATACATATACATATATATTTACAGATTCTGTCGATGTGGTCAAAATGCACACTCTTTCAATGTGTATTAGTCAAAGTAAGTTTATCAAAAAACATGCATAGCAAACATTGCAAAATTTCATGGAATACTGGGGTGTAGGGATGCTTCCCTTTTCTCTGGTACTATGCAGTCTCAGAGGTGGTATGTTTAATTTAGCAGGAATGCTGTAGACACAGTTAAAAAAAACTCTTATGATGTGTGACATTTTTAATTTCTTTTACTTTGTTCTTTAATTGCACTGATAGGGAAGTATGGTATTTGAATCAAATGCAGTTCAGTCTAGTACCATAAACCCTATAGGGCCTTATAATTGGCTGCAGTAATTAAGTTCCAGGATTTATTAGCCATGTCAGCAGATAGGATCAGGGTAACCTTTTACTACATGATTTGCCAAGATTCTCTATTTTTTTTAATCCAGAAGGATGAATTAAATTAAGTTAAATTAAGACATAACACTACCAATTATACCTCTCAAGCTCTGAGAACAAGACAGTTGAAGAAAGCCATAAATAATCGGGGGGGGGGGGGGCAAAGGCCTAAAAACAGGGACAATTTTAAATAATGCTCTTGCAAACATAGAAAGTTGATAGAATAACAGGCTTCACATTAGCATGACATTTCTAAATGGTATGGAGTCTTCAACTCAAATGTCTCCCAGGGATTCAGAAAACGCTGTGTAGGCTTACCACGAAACCTACATAGAGTTTATGTGTTTGCTTGGTGAACAGCACTGCTAATTACATTTTTATGCAAAGCACTGCATTTAAACATGAACATGGTTTCATGGCTAGCAACAGTGTTGCTGACCAGGAAACCATGTAAAGCAACACAGACACCAGCAGACATGTAAACCTGGTTTACCTATAGGCAAACTAGATCTGCATGCTTGCGCAAAATGCCACAATGATTACCAGGGTTATTATGACAGCAATGTATATTGTTTTAACACATTACATGCTAGTGTATACAGTGCAGAGTAGTGTGGAAACCTGTTTCAGCCGTGCTGAACAAAATGTTGTGTAAATGATCAGTAAGGGTACATAGACCGCATTATAAATAAACAGTGAGGGGAAGTGTGTGTATTAAATAGGGATGCACAGATGAATTGTAGGAATGAGCACAGGGAAAGAGGACTGGTGAAATATAGCAATGTATAGCAGATGAGGGCATGTCAGTGAAGACAGTTGTAGCATGAACACTTATCACATATCACCATGATACAGTACGGACTGCACAGTGAATGTTTATGTAGAATGTACCATCACCCAGGATGATGCCACAGTATACAGAAAAAGTGATCAGTATCAACAACTGGCTCAGCTGGCTTAGCTTCTGATGTCACTCCAGGGGGATCCAGCATCTCTCAGCCTGGAATGAGATGGCTGACAGGCTGCACTGCTTTTCCAGAGAAGGTCTGCAAATGTGTCCTCTGTGTGTCGAATACTGGCAAAGGTGCTTACCTGTTCCATAGTACATTTTCAGGCAATGTCAAAGCAACAGCAGTTCTGATGGAAAAAACTCCACCGTAGGAAAACTCAAGGTTCTGCTGCTTAATGCTAGAAGTCTAAACATGAAGCTGCACTGAAGAAAATTTCAAACCTGTTAGCTGACAGATGTGGCACAAACTTTACCTCCCTGGACCTACAGGCCATACCCCAAACCATACCTGAGAACAGTCCTCTGTCAAGTATCTATAGAGATTAGGTCACATCTGTGCTCTCCAAGGCTATAAGCATGGTGTCAATGGTACCAAACAACATCCCAGGTTGCTTACAAAGCAATCTAAAACAGGACCTATTGGACCCACTTAGCATCCTCTTTAACCGTAGCCTGAGAGCTGCCTTTGTTCCAGCAGAGTGGAAAACAGCAACAGTGATCCCCTTGCACAAAGGGTCCATCAACCATCCCCTGGAGCCATAGACCAATGAGTCTAACCAGTCTCCTCTGTAAGGCCATGAAAAGAATCATCAGGACAGATGGGGGACAGATGGAGAGATGAAGAGTCAGCAAGCAAAGGAGAGTAGTAGTGCTGAAGTTGAATTCATCTTCAAGTCTTGGTGAGTATCTTCATGAGGTGGACCCTGTTTTTCACAAAATCTTACCAAGGTGACACTGATATACAAACTGTATTTATATAGCAAATATCATAACAGAAGTAAGTCAAAAACAAAAAAAGATAGCTGGGTGCACAAGTCCCAGAATAAAAAGCGCTCAATCCTGGTAGGCACACTGGTGCCAGAACTGGAAAAAATGACAGTATAGAATCAACAAAATCTGGAAACATTCCTACAATGGGGCCAGGTCAGGCCCAGGGGAGGATGGCCCCCCCTGTTGTAGGAAGAAGTAGCAGTCCACAAAAATCACAAAAACTGATGGGCCAAAGAAGAGTCATAAAGATGATAGAGTGAACATTTGAGGATAAGAAAGAAGTTATGTATTGTTACTTCTTCTTCTTTCGGCTTTTCCCGGTTAGGGGTTGTCACAGCGGATCACCTGTCCACTCATGATTGGCAGTGGAGTTTTACAGTGTCGAGTTGCCAGCCCGGCGCCCAACCTTCCACAGAAGGCACACGCACAAACTCACACCTAGGGCCAATTTAGAGTGTCCAATCTACCTACAGCACGTCTTTGGGATGTGGGAGGAAACCGGAGCACCTGGAGGAAACCCATGTGACCACAGGGAGGACATGCAGACTCCGCACAGAAGGCACCCCAGCAGAGGATTGAACCAGAGAACCTCTTGCTGTGAGGCAGCAACGCTAACCGCTGCACCACCGTGGCCGCCCTATCATGCAAAAAAACCCAGAATTACCAGGCAGAGGATATACGAAAAGATTAAGAGATAAATTAGAGGAAAAAAAATACTTTCACAGGAAAAACTGTTAGAAACTTCAAATAAAAAATTTGTGCTCATTAATACAACGGATTTTTGAAAAACAGTATATAGATCAAGAAACTTTGATCTGTTTGGAAAAAGAAGCATCTGACTAAGTATGCAAATTTATTTATTTATTTTATTTTACATTTGTTAACCGGGAAAAATCCGACTGGATACAAAGTCCTTTTTCAGCGGAGGCCCGGGGAGAAAAGCTCCATCATTATACAAATACAGACATTTCCAAAGTTATAAAATTACAGAGAGTGAAAAAGTCAAAAAGTCAAACAAACAATCAGATTGCAGAATTCATTTGTTACCAATGCATATAAGGAAATAAAAAAATGATGACAATGGACAAATTCAAGTAGATAATAGAGACTAGGAAATGTCAGTCAGGAGGTGAGCATTGGCAGAGCCAGTGCTTCTGATAGTGGTGAAACAGTTGTTTCTTGAAATGGGGTAGAGAGGTAGAGGAAAGAATACTGGTGGGAAGAGAGTTCCAGACTTTTCCAACGGCGTTTGGAAAGAGTGCATCTCCTCCAGTATTATAAGCTTTGACCATCTTTATGAGTGGTCTGTTCGCAGAACGTAGACTGTTAAGATTAGAGTATGGAAGGACTAGGTTCTGAAGTGAAGGACAATTGTCAGGGTTTTTGAGAATTTTATGTACCTCAGTGAGTTGGGTAACTCTAACAAGGTTGGGGAGTTCAATCCATTTTAGGTTTTTGAGGTTGGTGCAGTGATGGGTCCTGTATGGAGTTCCTGCTGCAAATCTAGCTATATGATTATATGAGCTGGATAGTTTATCAAGTATGGTTTTGTTAAGATTAGTAAATATTGCAGATGAATAAAGAAGGGTGGAGAGCAAATGTGTTCGGGCAATGGTGACTTTAGTACTTGGTGTTAGGAAGTTTTTAATTCTATATAGCGATCCTAATTTTTTGTTTACTGTTTTGATGGACAGGTTGATATGCATGTCGAATTTCAGTTTATTATCAATAGTAACTCCTAGCAATTTCGTGTGGGGGTCTGGGGAGATGATAGTACCATTTTTGGATGTTAAAGAGACATCAATAAGATGATTTTTATGAGTTGGTTGAAAGATTAATAATTTAGTTTTTTTAGGATTTAGGATTAACTGTCGTCCTAATAGCCAGTTTTCGACTTTGGTGAAGCAGTTTTGGGTTTTAGTTAGTAGTCTGTCTGGAGATGTATCTGAACAAACCAGTGTTGAGTCGTCCGTGATATTGGATACAGGTGGCCTCAGGAATGACTGTATGGAGGTCATTAATGAAGACCGAGAAAAGTGGCCCCAAAATGGACCCCTGAGGGACCCCAATGGTATTTGGTAGTAAAGTGGAGAGAGTATTCTGCCACAATACTGCTTGTTTCCTGTCTGAGAGGTAGGCTTTAAACCAGTCTAGTGTCAAGTTATCCAGGTAGAGATTTTTAGGGTTTCCATGAGTAGTTGATGGTTGACCATGTCAAATGCTTTTGATAGGTCTAGAAATAAGGCAGAGGACACTTTCTTGTCATTACGGTTATGGTTTATTGTGTCAGTGAAGGAGAGAAGGGCAGTTGTGGTACTGTGTTTGGGTCTGAAACCATGCTGGGAGTTGGCTAGGAGGTTGTTATGGATAAGATAGTGGAGTAGCTGTTTGTGCATACATCTTTCCATAATTTTGGCTAATGGGGACATTAACGCTATGGGCCTATAGTTAGATAATTCAGTGGCTGTCCCTCCTTTATGGAGTGGTATAACATGGGATATTTTCCATAAAGTTGGTACTATTGACTCAGAGAAAGTTCGATTAATGAGGATAGAAACTGGATAGGCTATAACATCTGCAGCTTTTTGAAGGTATTCTGCTGGGAGTAGATCTGCAGAGGGGGTAGATGGCTTAAGTTTCTGTAAAAGGGCTCTTATTGAAGATGTAGGGACACTTTTTAGGAAAAAGGTATTTACAGGTTGTGGTAATGTATCCATGATCGGTTGGTTACAAGAGGATAGTTGGTTGGCTAGGGTTTTGATAATGTTTGTAAAGAACATATTGAAGGTATTGGCTATTTCTATGGGGTCTTTATCCATTGCTGTTTCAGGAGTTGGAGTGGATGATTTACCTGGGTGGAGAAGGTTATTCAAGCCTGCCCAGAATTTCTGAGGGTTATTATGGTGCTTATTCTGTAACAAACAATAAAAGTTTTTTTTGTCTGCTACTATGGCTTTTTTCGTTGCATTTCTTAGTAGTTGGAATTTCGTATGGTCAAGGATTGATTTGGTTTTACGCCAGGTATTCCAGGCTTTATTTCTGAGTTTTATTTTGAGTTTGGATTCAGTTGAGAGCCAAGGGGCAATCTTTGTTTTAGTTTTGATGAGTCTTTTGGGGGCATGGGTATCTAGTATGGATAGGAAGGTGGTATTGAAATGTTCTACTGCTTCATCTAGGGGAAGATATTTGAGTGGTGTCCAGTTACAGGATTGCAGCTCATTTTTAAATTTTATGAGGTCAAAGTTTTTTTTGTTTCTTATAGATCTAAAGACTGGGACAGTGGAGTGGTCTGGTTTATTTTTAGTAATATATGTGATAAGGTGGTCACTAATTTCATTAGGCAGGGTTCCGGACGTATATGTGTGAGGGTGATTGTTTATAAGGATCCAATCAAGAATGCTTTCTTTTTGTTTAGAGTTTCCCATTCTGGTGGATGTAGTAATAGTTTGTGAGTAACCATGAAGGTTGATGCTAGTGGGGTTATTATCATTAGAGCATAGGTACCAATCAATGTTAACGTCACTCATAATTATAGTTTCTTGTGGATAGTTATTCATTAGCCAGTTTAGTATATTCTCCAATGTATAGGCATTGTTCCCGGGGGGGATATATAAAACGACTAGGTTAATACTTTTTTCTTTATTCAAGTGAATTTTTAAGGCGAGTATTTCAGCATTAGAGAATTGCGGTGGTTGGGTAGGATTAATGGTAACGTTAAGGTTAGTTTTAAAGAGTGCAGCGACTCCGCCACCTTTTTTTTTGTTTCTATCATTCCTGTATATATTATATCCAGGTGGGATGAGTTCATTGTCTTTGATGTCTGGCTTTAGCCATGTTTCAGTTAAACACATTATATCTGGTAGGTAAGTATCTAGGAGTGCATGTAAATTATGCACTTTCTTGTTGACACTTCTAATATTTAGATGGAGAATTTGAAGCAAGTGGGATGTCTTAGGGAGATTCACAGGACAGTCAGGGTTGCTTGTTGATATGGGGCCAGGATTGGGGTGGATGTGTCCAGCCCTTGATATATTTTTACTGATATATTCTAGGAGTTTTTTGAATTTTAGTACTAGTTTCTGGGATTGCTTGTTTTTATGATAGTTGAGGTTAACTTTGGTTCGGTGGTAGTGGATGATATTAGCTTTAAAAGGTCGGACTGTTGGTAGTGGAGTTTAAGAGCAATTTGAGACCCTAACGCTGTTGTTTGTTTTCTGGGGAAATGGTAACCTATATATGGTTGGTCTTCATATTTACTAATATGGTATAAGCTAGCAAACAGAGATAGTAAAAAGCACAGGATTGCTATTTTTCCCATATTCATGGTGGTTAGAAAATTAAACATTTTTTGCTCACTTCTTTTTGGAGGAAAGGGAGGGGCTAAATCAATGAGAGATTGTGAATGGCTAGTATGTTAATAAGGAGGTGTGGTTACTTAACAATAAATGTAGGGGTACTGGGGGCGGGTGGGATACGGGGGCAGGGTGGCGCGCGGAGCCCGAGCGTGAGCGAGTTGAGCTGGATAATCCTGATTCCCAGGTTTTCTTTTAATTTAGGTGTTAAACCAGGTAAGAAAAAGAAAAAACAAGCTAATGGTAATGCACTGATTTGCCCCTTAGACTGACACAGTAAAACTATGGTAGAATGGTGCTAGTAAGCACGCTATGCTACAGGTATTTAAGCTATTAGACTGTTGTTTGTGTAACAGGGTGCTTACTAATTTACTGCCAGATTTCCTTAGCCCAGTGCTAGCGTTGAGACTGTAGATGCAGAATATACAATATACGGTCTTTAAAACGCAACTTAAGGTCGCGTACCTTGTTTAAAGTGTTACTTTGTACTTAGCAAGTAACTGAGAGTGATGAGGACTTTTCCCGTCACTTTCCTGTGTAGGTAGATGCAGTTTATGTTTGCCGATTTCAAGGGCGGGATACTGCAGTTAGGTAGAGACCCACAGTAGGGAGGGATAAATACCGAGTGCAGCGTCTGTGGGAGAGAGATTAGAAAGGCAATATAACGAAGTTGTTAAAACTTTACAGATAATGAAACAAGTGAGCATGTATAGTATCAGATTACTTTTCACTACAATGTAAGTTCTCTACAATGCAACTTAGTTACAAAAGCTGCTACGTTGAGCAAATATTAAATTTAGATAAAAGTCAACAACAGTAGAATGTTACAGAGTAATACAACATTAAATATGCTGTTGAAAAGGCTGTACATACCCACGTTAGCAACTGGGGTCAGGAGACACAGCAGTATATGGAAAAATGGCGCCAAGAAGCGGGTTATAAATAACCTCGCATTAGCCAATAATAGTGGGAGGGGATAATCCTGATTCCCAGGTTTTCTTTTAATTTAGGTGTTAAACCAGGTAAGAAAAAGAAAAAACAAGCTAATGGTAATGCACTGATTTGCCCCTTAGACTGACACAGTAAAACTATGGTAGAATGGTGCTAGTAAGCACGCTATGCTACAGGTATTTAAGCTATTAGACTGTTGTTTGTGTAACAGGGTGCTTACTAATTTACTGCCAGATTTCCTTAGCCCAGTGCTAGCGTTGAGACTGTAGATGCAGAATATACAATATACGGTCTTTAAAAGCAACTTAAGGTCGTACCTTGTTTAAAGTGTTACTTTGTACTTAGCAAGTAACTGAGAGTGATGAGGACTTTTCCCGTCACTTTCCTGTGTAGGTAGATGCAGTTTATGTTTGCCGATTTCAAGGGCGGGATACTGCAGTTAGGTAGAGACCCACAGTAGGGAGGGATAAATACCGAGTGCAGCGTCTGTGGGAGAGAGATTAGAAAGGCAATATAACGAAGTTGTTAAAACTTTACAGATAATGAAACAAGTGAGCATGTATAGTATCAGATTACTTTTCACTACAATGTAAGTTCTCTACAATGCAACTTAGTTACAAAAGCTGCTACGTTGAGCAAATATTAAATTTAGATAAAAGTCAACAACAGTAGAATGTTACAGAGTAATACAACATTAAATATGCTGTTGAAAAGGCTGTACATACCCACGTTAGCAACTGGGGTCAGGAGACACAGCAGTATATGGAAAAATGGCGCCAAGAAACGGGTTATAAATAACCTCGCATTAGCCAATAATAGTGGGAGGGGATAATCCTGATTCCCAGGTTTTCTTTTAATTTAGGTGTTAAACCAGGTAAGAAAAAGAAAAAACAAGCTAATGGTAATGCACTGAATTGCCCATTAGACTGACACAGTAAAACTATGGTAGAATGGTGCTAGTAAGCACGCTATGCTACAGGTATTTAAGCTATTAGACTGTTGTTTGTGTAACAGGGTGCTTACTAATTTACTGCCAGATTTCCTTAGCCCAGTGCTAGCGTTGAGACTGTAGATGCAGAATATACAATATACAGTCTTTAAAACGCAACTTAAGGTCGCGTACCTTGTTTAAAGTGTTACTTTGTACTTAGCAAGTAACTGAGAGTGATGAGGACTTTTCCCGTCACTTTCCTGTGTAGGTAGATGCAGTTTATGTTTGCCGATTTCAAGGGCGGGATACTGCAGTTAGGTAGAGACCCACAGTAGGGAGGGATAAATACCGAGTGCAGCGTCTTGTTTAAAGTGTTACTTTGTACTTAGCAAGTAACTGAGAGTGATGAGGACTTTTCCCGTCACTTTCCTGTGTAGGTAGATGCAGTTTATGTTTGCCGATTTCAAGGGCGGGATACTGCAGTTAGGTAGAGACCCACAGTAGGGAGGGATAAATACCGAGTGCAGCGTCTTGTTTAAAGTGTTACTTTGTACTTAGCAAGTAACTGAGAGTGATGAGGACTTTTCCCGTCACTTTCCTGTGTAGGTAGATGCAGTTTATGTTTGCCGATTTCAAGGGCGGGATACTGCAGTTAGGTAGAGACCCACAGTAGGGAGGGATAAATACCGAGTGCAGCGTCTGTGGGAGAGAGATTAGAAAGGCAATATAACGAAGTTGTTAAAACTTTACAGATAATGAAACAAGTGAGCATGTATAGTATCAGATTACTTTTCACTACAATGTAAGTTCTCTACAATGCAACTTAGTTACAAAAGCTGCTACGTTGAGCAAATATTAAATTTAGATAAAAGTCAACAACAGTAGAATGTTACAGAGTAATACAACATTAAATATGCTGTTGAAAAGGCTGTACATACCCACGTTAGCAACTGGGGTCAGGAGACACAGCAGTATATGGAAAAATGGCGCCAAGAAACGGGTTATAAATAACCTCGCATTAGCCAATAATAGTGGGAGGGGATAATCCTGATTCCCAGGTTTTCTTTTAATTTAGGTGTTAAACCAGGTAAGAAAAAGAAAAAACAAGCTAATGGTAATGCACTGATTTGCCCTTAGACTGACACAGTAAAACTATGGTAGAATGGTGCTAGTAAGCACGCTATGCTACAGGTATTTAAGCTATTAGACTGTTGTTTGTGTAACAGGGTGCTTACTAATTTACTGCCAGATTTCCTTAGCCCAGTGCTAGCGTTGAGACTGTAGATGCAGAATATACAATATACGGTCTTTAAAACGCAACTTAAGGTCGCGTACCTTGTTTAAAGTGTTACTTTGTACTTAGCAAGTAACTGAGAGTGATGAGGACTTTTCCCGTCACTTTCCTGTGTAGGTAGATGCAGTTTATGTTTGCCGATTTCAAGGGCGGGATACTGCAGTTAGGTAGAGACCCACAGTAGGGAGGGATAAATACCGAGTGCAGCGTCTTGTTTAAAGTGTTACTTTGTACTTAGCAAGTAACTGAGAGTGATGAGGACTTTTCCGCTCACTTTCCTGTGTAGGTAGATGCAGTTTATGTTTGCCGATTTCAAGGGCGGGATACTGCAGTTAGGTAGAGACCCACAGTAGGGAGGGATAAATACCGAGTGCAGCATCTTGTTTAAAGTGTTACTTTGTACTTAGCAAGTAACTGAGAGTGATGAGGACTTTTCCCGTCACTTTCCTGTGTAGGTAGATGCAGTTTATGTTTGCCGATTTCAAGGGCGGGATACTGCAGTTAGGTAGAGACCCACAGTAGGGAGGGATAAATACCGAGTGCAGCGTCTTGTTTAAAGTGTTACTTTGTACTTAGCAAGTAACTGAGAGTGATGAGGACTTTTCCCGTCACTTTCCTGTGTAGGTAGATGCAGTTTATGTTTGCCGATTTCAAGGGCGGGATACTGCAGTTAGGTAGAGACCCACAGTAGGGAGGGATAAATACCGAGTGCAGCGTCTTGTTTAAAGTGTTACTTTGTACTTAGCAAGTAACTGAGAGTGATGAGGACTTTTCCCGTCACTTTCCTGTGTAGGTAGATGCAGTTTATGTTTGCCGATTTCAAGGGCGGGATACTGCAGTTAGGTAGAGACCCACAGTAGGGAGGGATAAATACCGAGTGCAGCGTCTTGTTTAAAGTGTTACTTTGTACTTAGCAAGTAACTGAGAGTGATGAGGACTTTTCCCGTCACTTTCCTGTGTAGGTAGATGCAGTTTATGTTTGCCGATTTCAAGGGCGGGATACTGCAGTTAGGTAGAGACCCACAGTAGGGAGGGATAAATACCGAGTGCAGCGTCTTGTTTAAAGTGTTACTTTGTACTTAGCAAGTAACTGAGAGTGATGAGGAAAATGTAAACAACAAAACCTAGACATTTTTAAAAAGTATAAAAAAGAAATATGGACACGAGAAAGAACAATTTGATAAGGTGCAATATTTATGCAAAGGAGAAAGCCAAATTCATATAAAGAAAGCAGCCACAAAGATATTCGAAGAGAAATACAGTCAAAAGCATCCAGATGTGGAAAATTTCACAATAAAAAAATATCACAGAGACAGAATGTGGAAAAGAAGATTAGTAAAACAGAAGTTAAAGAAATAGAAGTTGAAGTTGTGGACTGTCTGTGGAGTGAAGGATTTAATGTAAAAAGTCTAACAGACTACACCACAGCATGATGGAGTGAGTTCTCAAAGTAAGGAGATACAGGAAGATCAGGAGACATATGAAGAAAAAATATGGACATGGGAAAGAAAAAAGATTTGATATGGTATAATATTTATGCCAAGGAGAAAGCAAAACTAACCAATACAAAAAGAGCAGCACCAAAGATATTTGAAGAGAAATACAGGCAAAGGAATCCAGATATGGAAAACTTTACAATACAAAAAATAAAAAGACAGAGGAAAAGAAGATTAGTAATAGAGAAGTTAAAGAAACAGAAATTGAGGTTATGGAGCACCTGCAAAGTGAAGGATTCAGTACAGAAAATCTAATGCCGAAAACATCACAACAGGGCAGAGCAATAGATATCCAAATTAAGGGGGAAACCAGTGGAACAGGAGGCAATTGGTCAGGTACCATATCAAGATATTTTGGAGCCTTCCACAGGAAACCAGTATAAACATTCAGTTAAAGCTAGACAGCAAATGAAAGAACAGGAGACTGTGAAAACTATGATGCTGTCAATGTTGAGGAGTGATAGGCCAGTGAGTTCCCATATGACAGAGCAACAGATGGCACAGGATGAAATTGAAGATAAGGTGCCACAGGAAGATGCTATAGAACTTTCTATAGAATGTCCGCAGGAAGTAGAAAACAAAGGATGTACCCTCAGTCTGGAAGAAAATGAACTAAGGGAAGAGTTGCTTGATTTAATGGACATAGATATATTAAAATCAATGAAAGAAATAGCCTTCAGAAGGTCAATAAAACCCCAAAAGTCAGAAGTCTGACAAAACAAATGAACACAGTAATTAGGACTATCCATAGAGATCCATGCGATATAACAGAAGTAAACAGGATATATTACTGTGCAGCTAAATTAATAACTGACAAAGTTCTACCACAAGAACACAGGGTAGTGAGGGAAAGGAAGGGGAGAAATTGAATACCATCATGGAAGTTTCAA
This sequence comes from Protopterus annectens, assembly GCF_019279795.1. Lineage (NCBI taxonomy): Eukaryota > Metazoa > Chordata > Ceratodontiformes > Protopteridae > Protopterus > Protopterus annectens. The sequence continues at coordinate 1,206,630,832 of NC_056733.1, read as the reverse complement.
ATAGAGAAAACTATAAAGCAATTAAGACAAGAAGTGTCACTGTTAGAAGATTATAGAAGAGGGAATAGATCAACAAAAATACTAAGAAAGATGTGATAAAAGCAGTGCGCAGTATTAGAACAGACCAGGATCTATCATGCACTATCGCAAATAATAAATTAAAAATTTCAGCACAGGCGGAAAACCTAGAAGATACACAGATAAATATAAAGAAAAAGTACAAAATTGGCAATTTAGTGATGACCCAAAAAAGTTTTATAGAGAATTGGTAAACAAGGTAAAAGGAATTGAAAGACTTCCAAAAAAAGAAATAGATGCATTTTGGAGAAGTATCTATCAAGATCCTGTGGAACACAACAAAGATGCTAAATGGATACAAGTAAAAGAAAGAATAAGAAGTTTTAAGGTACAGGATATGAAATGTGATGAAGTAACAGCCAGAGAGATTGAAACAAAGTTGAAAAGCCTCTAATTGGAAAATGCTGGGCCCAGATGCAGTGCCTAACGTTTGGTTAAAAGTATTAACATCTCTGCATGAAGACCTAGCAATAAGAACTATTTATATGTGCGCCCCGAACAGACACCAATCTGGCTAACAACAGGTAAAACAATGCTCCTATTTAAGAGTGAACCTGCAGCTACCCCAAAAATGATAGACTAATAACTTGCCTTCCAACGACTTATAAACTATACATGGGAACTGATGCTGACAGAGTTTATAGTCATTTAGAAAAAAAACTCAATTATGGCAATAGAACAAAAGGGCAATAAAAGAAAGTCATATGGAACAAAGGATCATTTGTTGTTAAATAAAGTCATAGTGGAGGAACTGTAAAAAGGGGAAGACTCTAAGTATAGGGTGAAGTGAATACAAAAAAGCATTTAATAGTATCCCACATTCATGGATAAAAGAGTGCTTAAAAATGTATAAGATATCTCCTACACTGATTGACTACATTACAGTGTTCATGAAACAATGGAAGACCACTTTGCAATTAAACCATGATAAAGGACAAATTATTATCCCAGGGATAAAAATTCAAAGGGGGATATTCAAGGGTGACTCTCTGTCACCGTTGCTGTTCTGCCTTGCCCTTAACCCATTAATCTGTTTATTTAACAGCTTACGCCATGGCTATAATTTGGCTCCTAGAAAACAAAGTCTAAAGACTTCTCATTTTCTATTTGTCGAAGATTTAAAACTATACAGCTCATCAGACGAGGAACTGAAAGCACAACTGCAGGCTGTCAAAACTTTTTCAGATGATATTAGAATGTCATTTGGCCTTGATAAATGTGCAAAAGCAACCTTTAAAGCAGGAAAACTGCAGCACCAGGAAAACATCAGTTTGGGAAAACAATGTGATATAAAAGAACTTGAGTAAGAGGGAGTGTATAAATACCTGGGAACCGATGAAGGATCAGCAATAAAACACAAACAAATGCGAGTAAAACTTGATAAGGAATATTTCAGAAGACTTAAATGAATCCTGAAAACAGTATTGACTTCTAGGAACAAAATCCAAGCTATAAACCAATTTGCTCTTCCTGTCCTAACTTACAGTTTTGGAGTGATTCATTGGCTCCAATATGTGTTGGATAAATTAGATATTAAAACAAGAAGGATGCTTCATGCTCACAAAATGATTTATAAAAATCAGTGCATACCAAGATTATATATTCCCCGTTACGAAGGAGGGATGGGCCTCCTTGAAACTGATTACATGTATAGATCTGCAATCGTGGGGCTCCACACATATCTGCTGACCTCACGAGACCCAAACATAGTGAAAGTTTTGAAACACGAAGAGAATAAATCTAAGATGACTTCCCTGCTTAACTTAGCAGACACATATCGCCGTCAGTCAGGAATGGAAATCAAACCAGAAATAGATAAAATTCAGGTAGCAACTGAATGTGCCAAAAATACAAAAGAAAGAATATAAGGTGAAGGATCATATGAAAAGGCAAGAAATGTGGAAAATGCATAAATATAGTTGCAAGTATAGAAAACTTCTGCAAGAACCTCTTATTGATCAGGAATGAACACAGGAATGGTTAAGGAGAGGTGAATTCAAACCAAGAGATGAAAGGTTAATATTGGGGGCACAAGATAATGGTCTATGTACACGGTTTACAAAGTCCATTGAACATGAGGGAGAAACAGACAAATGTAGGTTTTGTAAAATAGAGTTGGAAATTGTCGCACACCTAGTTGCTGGTTGTGACATACTAATGGCAGAAGGACTGTAAACTGAAAGGCATAATAATGTGGCAAGACTGCTGCACTGAGGATTATGCAAACATTATGGTGTTGAAGCGTCTGAAAAACACTAGAAACATGAGCCACAAAGCATCATAGAAAATGATGAAGTCTACATCACATGGGATCATCCATTGCCAAGAGTTCAAAAGATAGATGCCAGAAAACCGGATATAGTGGTCCAGAAAAAGAAGACAAAAGTAGCATTGATTGTTGAAATTGCCACACCCAGTGAGTACAGTGTCCTGCATACAGAGAGACACAAAGTCATAAAATATCAAGATCTGCAAGCAGAAACTAGAGCAATTGATAGTAGTAGGAGCAACGGGTCTTATAAAAAAAGACTCTACAATCATATTTAGATATGCTACCAATACACGTAAATCTATACAAACTACACAAGGAATCATTACTGGGCACATTGCAGGTGCTGCGAAGAGCACTTTTGGCTGACATCAAGGAGTGAAACAATACTAATTTCATGAACTTTAATTGTACTTTGACTTAGGAATGGGGTCCATTCCCATCATGGTATTAGAAACCCAAATGATTTGGAGAAATTAAAAAAGGGACATTATCAACAAGGACAGGTGACCTTCAAATTTTAGACCCAAACCATTTGGCTTTGATAAGGGCAGATCATGCTTATTAAACCTAGTAGACTTCTTTAAGAAAGTCACCAAAGACCTGGATGAGGGTAAGACAGTGCATACTGCCTATCTTGACCTTGCCATGGGTTTTGACACAACCCCCACACTGGTATCATTGAGAAACTCTCCCCAGCTGGGAATTAACCCTTACATCACTAAAAGGATAGCAATTGGCTCATTGACAGAACACATACTGTCAAAGCTGGTGACGTTACATCTGTGTTGTCCCTTTTCATTCTTCCCCAAACGTGTGGGTTCAGATCTGATCCTCAGAGCTGACCCAGCCGTTGCAATAGCTTGTGGCAACCAAAAAGCTCTTGAGCTCTTCCCTTACCTATAATACACTCTTCCAAGTTACCACAGATCTTGTTTGCTGCTAAATACATAAAGAAATATAGAGACATATACAGTCTGTGTACGTGTGTGTGTGTATGTATATATATATATATATATATATATATATATATATATATATATATATATATATATATATTTGTGTATATATATATATATATATATATATATATATATATATATATATATATATATATATATATACATATACACACACACACTCACACACACACATATATATATATATATATATATATATATATATATATATATATATATATATATATGTATAAAGTATACCAAGAGAAGGTGAGATGACTTCTGTTGCTCAGTGCACGGAAATGACAAATTTGGTCTACTCACCCCTTCAGGAGTATGAAAGTCGAGGGATGGAGGGTGGGTTGTTTGAGGAAGAATGAAAATAGACAACACAGATGGAATGTTATGGTGTGTATAACTTGTTTATCTGATGCTGTCAGTTTTCATTCTATCCTCAAACCTGTGGGACAGAGTCCCCAGCTACCCTATACCCTGGGTGGACTCATGGAAGGATGTTCCTCAGCACCACTGAGTCAAATGAAGCTCTTCCCTTGGAGACCAAATCCAATTTGTAATGAGTAATAAAGGCATGGGGCATAGCCCAAGTTGTGGCTGCACATACAGTGGATATAAAATGTATACACACCCCTTTTAAAATGCCATGTTTTTGTGATATAAAAAAATAAGACCACAATAAATCATTTCAAAATGTTTCCCACCTTTAATGTGACATAACCTGTGCAATTCAATTGAAAAACAAATCTGTTAGGGGAAAAAATATAAAAAATAAAAAATGTACAGTAAGCTGGTTGCATAAATATGCACATCCTTAAACTAATATTTTTTTGAATCACCTTTTGCTTTAATTACAGCATTCAGTCTTCTTGGGTACACACCTGTCATCAATTAAAGAGACTCTGATTAACCCCAAATAAAGTTCAGCTGTCCTAGTAGGATTTTCCTGGCATTTACTCAGTTGCCTGCTACAGGAAAAGTAATGGTTCACAAACAGCTTACAAAGCATCAAAAGGATCTCATTGTTGAAAGGTGTCAGGAGAAGGGTACAAAAAAAAATCCACAACATTGGATATACCATGGAACACAGTGAAGACAGTCATCAAAAAGTGGAAAAAAATATGGAACAGTGACATTGCAAAGAACTGGACGTCCCTCCAAAACTGAGACAACACGAAAACTGGTCAGGGAGGCTGCCAAGAGACCTACAGCAACACTGAAGGAGCTGCAGGAATTTCTGGCAAATACTGGTTATGTACTACATGTGACAATCTCCTGTAGTTTCCATATGTCTGGCCTATGGGGTAGAGTTGCAAGACGGAAGCCTTTTCTTACACAGAAAAAAATTCCAGGCCCAGCTAAATTTTGCAAAACAATACATCAAGTCCCCCAAAAGCATGTGGAAAATGTATTATGGTCTGATGAGACCAAGGTTGAACTTTTTGGCCACAATTCCAAAAGGTACGTTTGGTGCAAAAACAACACTTTGCATCATCAAAAGAACACGGGTCTATATCAGAAAGTCGAACTCTCAAAAGTTCGAGTCTCATATGGTCGACACCATATGAGCGGACCTTTGAAAGCTTGTATGTTTCAGCAGAGATCGCTGTAGGGAATATTTCCTTTTACTTCAATGTAATGCAATCTCGGAGTTGGTATATTTAAGTAGCGAAGGGTGTGAGGGGCGCAGCCCCCCCCTACATGGGGGATGCAGGGGGGGGCTTGCCCCCCATTTTAGAGCATTCAGGTAGGTTTTTTTTTGTTTTTGTTTTTATTATATCCTCAATGTTTTAAAACTTCACTCATATGGCATCGATCATATGAGCGTTGAAGTTTTAAAACTTCGAGCATATAATATAGACCCAAGAACACCATCCCCATGGTGAAGCATGGTGGTGGCAGTATCATGCTTTGGGGTTGCTTTTTTTTCAGTTGGAACTGCGACTTTAGTCAAGGTAGAAGGAATTATGAACAGTTCCAAATACCAGTCACTTTTGGCCCCACACCTCCAAGCAACTGCTAGAAAGCTGAAGATGAAGAGGAATTTCACCCTTCAACACAAAAATGACCCCAAACATACATCCAAATCAACAAATGAATGGCTTCATCATAAGAAAATTAAAGTTTTGGAATGGCCCAGGCAGAGCCCAGACCTAAATCCAATAGAAAATCTGTGAGGTGACTTGAAGAGGGCTGTGCACAAGAGATGCCCTTGCAATCGGACAAATTTGGAGTGCTTTTTGCAAGGAAGAGTGGGCAAGTATTGCCAAGTCAAGATGTGCCATGCTGATAGACTCCTACCCAAGAAGACTGAATGCTATAATTAAATCAAAAGGTGCTTCAACAAAGTATTAGTTTAAGGGTGTGCACACGTATGCAACTAGCTTATTGTATGTTTTTTATTTTTTAAATTTTTTCCCCAACAGATTTGTTTGTTTTTCAATTGAATTGTACAGGTTATAGGTCACTTTAAAGGTGGGAAAAATTTTGAAATGATTTATTGCGGTCTCATTTTTTTATATCACAAAAACCTGGCATTTTAACAGGGGTGTGTACTTTTTATATCCACTGTATATTATCCACGGATGCTCTAGCTGAATAGGCTCACAGAGGTTATGCAATTCAAGACCCTGTTTCTTGTAACTTTAAGAAATACAATCTGTGATCCATCTAGCCAATGTTTCTTTGGTCACTGGATTTCCCAGTCTTACATCTGCAAATGAGACAAATAGTTGACCAGATTTCCTGATATTTTTTCTTCTATGAAGGTAAAAACATAATTGCGTGTGAACATCTAAATAAGTGTAACAGGTATTCACCCTCATTTGAAAATTTTGGAAATAACATTGATAAATTAATGGATTGATTGATAGTGTTATACAACACTATATTAGGTAGAAAGGATGTGTTAGTACGTAATGAAACTCTGTATTTATGAAAGATCAAATATGGTGATTGCGATGATAAGGCATGACTCTATGAAATGCTTCTTGCGGATATTATGGCTACTAAAAATATAGTTTTCCAAGAAAGGAACTTGAGATCACATGTAGTTGCTGGTTCAAAGGGGGATTTTATAATTTCTTGCAGCACCAAATTCAGGTCCCAAGCAAGAGTAGGGTCTTTATATGGGGGTTTAAGTATGAGAGTTCCCTTTAGAAAAGCTTTACAGAGTTTGTGTGAGGCAACTGAAGACCCTTGATATCCAATATGAAAACTGGAAATTGCAGCAAGTTGTACCTTTATTGTTAAGAAGCTGTTCCTCTCTTAAACAACTGGACTAAGAACTCAAGGATCCTATAAATCGGAGATGAGAATTAGTCCAGGTCATTTTCCTGTGGCCAGTAAGCAAATCTATTCCATTTACTAGAGTATAGTTTACGTGTAGATGGCTTATAAGAAGACAAGAGTATGTGATGGACTGGAGAAGAGATCAGAGCATAGGTTGTCTGGCTATTAATGGAAATGGAGAAGCCAAGCAGTTAGTTTGAGATTTGGAATGTCTGGGTGAAGCATGCCTGTTGGGTGAGACAGGAGGTCCAAAGTTGGATCCAAAATCCACAGTTGTGTCAGTAAATGAGGCCAAAGGAAGGGAAACCAAATCTGTCTTGGCCAGTACTGTGCAATGAAAATTGCTTGCTCTTCAACCTGCTTGCTTTCTGTAAAAATTTCGGGGTTAACAGGGTCGGAGGAAAAGCATAAAGGAGACCAGGGGGGTTATTTCTGAAGAAAAGCATCCCTTGGGGATTCCTGTCATGGGGAGATCAGGGCAAAAAACCTGCAGCACTTGTTTAGGGAAGAGGCAAAAACAGTGCAGCAAGGCTGGCCCTATTTGCAGAATATCTCATCTGCCACTATCTGATTGAGGGACCACTCGTGCTGCATAAGGATGCATCTGCTCAGTTTGTCTGCTATCACATTGGACATCCCCAGAATGTGTGCTGCAATGAGAAAACAGTTGGATGAGATCACCCATTGCCACACTCTGAGTGTTTCTTGACACAAGGGATAAGATTTGGTTCCTCCTTGTATGCTGATGTACCAGACTACAGACATGCTGCCTGTTTGAGCTGCAATTGTCCCCAAGGAAAAAGCATCCTGGAAGGCCTGCAGTGCTAGTATCACTGCTCTCATCTCTAGGACATTGATATGCAAGTTGACCTCTTCAGGGGACCAAGAGCCTTGGACTGTATTCCCCAGAAAATGTCCGTGGTCACTGTGGCCATTGGCTGTGCAGGGATAAATGGATGGCCTTGTTGAATCTGATCAGATTGAATCCACCATGATAGGTCTAAAATTCCACCAGTTTAGTATATTGTACTAAATCACCAACACGTATGGATTCATTTAGTTTAGATAAAATCATGAATTTAAAATAATAGTTTTGTAATATGTAGCACCATTATCAAAAATATGTTTGTAAAGTGCATTAGTGCTTAATTTTCTATTAATTTCGGATAAATGGCTACTTGTACGATCCTCATGTCTTCTATTGTTTTTTCCAATGTAGTATGCATTGCATGATTGGCATGTAGCTAGATATAGAACATCCCTGGTGTCACAATTCTAATAAATATGTATATTAAATACCTTTCCATCTAATACTCACAGACCAAAGGATGTAATAAATTAAAGAATAAATTATGCTATAAAGAACAACCAGAAGCATTACTTTACTTAAGACCAACAACACAGGGACATATACATGTAATAAATGTGTACAGTGCACTAATATTAATACTGATAAGAATTTTGTTCATCCTATCACTGGAAAGGTATTTAATATACATTTTTATGAGAAACCAGGACTGTTATATATCTAGCTGCATGTCAATCATGCAATGCATACTATATTGGAAAAAACAACAGAAGACTTGAGAATTGTATAAGTAGCCATTTATCTGAATTTCATAAAAAAATAAACACTAATGCATGTTACAAACATATTTTTGATAATGATGCTACACATTACTTTAAATTTGTGATTTTATCCAAACTAAATGAATCCATATGTGGTGGTGATTTAATACAATATAATGGATTTTACGACTTAAAGCTCATATTTTAAATGAAACTGGATCTTTAAAACTCCTGTTGAAATAATTACATCAGAGGGTTTAATTTATCATGTGACTGTTCTTAAAACTATTTAAACTGTGCTAGATTTGATTATTTATATGCTTGACGAAGCTTTTTTAAGTGAAACTGTTGAGTTGCATAATAAAATATTGGATTATACTCCTTGCACCAGTTCTTTGTGCTGACATTGTTCCAGTGAACTTTATTCACTATTTATTGAACTGATAATGACTGGGTCCCAGCTGGAAGTGGAGGTGCCTTCTGGATCATCTGTCCATCTTTATGTGGTAGTATGCATCCTGAAGGTCTATAGAACACATCCAGTCATCCTTGTCCAAGAATGGATGAATGGACTGAATCATGATCATCCAGAACTTGCTGTGTCAAACCGATTTGTTTAATTTTCTGAGATCCAAAATTGGTCTCCAGTCCCCTGTCTTTTTTGGTGCTAAAAAGAACCTTGAGTAAGTTCTGGATTCTCTCTGGTTTGGGGGACCTCTTGGATGAGCTGCTTTTGAACTTGAATGTCTGCCTGAGCCCTCTGACTGGGTGGAACATTGGGGATTTTTTTTGTTTTGGGGAGGAGGAAGGGAAAAGGGTATAAAGTATCCTCTGAAAATGATCCTCTGCACCCATGTATCAGATGTTACTTCTAGCCAGATTCTCTGGGGAAGGGACAATCAACCCCCAACTGCCTCCTGAGTAGGGCAATTAGGCCTCCTTTCAGGAATGTTGGAAGGGCCTACCAAAGAATGTATCTCCAGACCCCTGATTTTGTGAGTCTCCTCTGCCATGAGGGTGGTGTCTTCCATTAGAGTCCCCCCTGCCTCTAGGGGGACTACCTCCACATTAATCGTAAGTATACTCCCAGGATCACTTCTGGGTCCCTGCTAGACAGAGGCACAATAAACTAACCGTAAAGGGACTATATTCTGTGACCTACAATTCATAGGCACAGTCTACAAATCTAAAAGGGTGGCGAAAGCCAAACACACTCTGGCTAGGCTTGTAAATGCCCTAGGGCAGATAGTATGTGTTCAGAAAATGCCCTTGTGATTTGTTGAACCACATCTTTCCACTACTTCTCTGGTTCCTAGAGTAAGGTCTCTGAGGAGTGGAAAAACATATGCCCATGAAAGAACCAGTCTTTCCATCTTTTCACATCTGGACAAGGTATTTTTTATTTTTGGGCTGAACAAGGAAGTGCTGTCAAAAGCAGCATGGACAAACAGACTTGAAAGGCTCTGCAAAGTCACATAAGTGCATCTAGGCAGATCTCCTTATAGATATACCTGAACCCACTGCTCTGCTTGTTCCTTCAGCTACATGTGAAATGAGCCGCATGGAAGAGATAGCTATGGCTTGTAGGGTGGACAGCTCAGAAGCAACTGAGGCTTGTACTTCAGACATGGGTCCTGAAAGGGTATTTGATAGCTCATTTATCAAATCCCTTTGCAATTTCATAAAATGTAAAAGATAATTCAGGGACCTTAGAGTGAAGGTCCCTGAAGCATAAACATGCTTCCTAAATCTATCCATTGTCCTGGACTCCTTGTTAGGAGGAGGGATAAATATTCAGCTAGCTCTTTCTGGGTGGCTACTGCCATAAGCATGGCATCCACCGGTATACCTTTAGTCCAGAATTGTTTGTCCTCTGGGGCAGTAATAATTTTATCTGGCCTCTGGGGAATAAGTTTGATGGTATCTGGGGAGTACCATGCCAGCTGAGAGATCAACTCAATGAGCTCACTGGCAGGTGGGGTCACCCAGGAGGTAGATGGACAGGCACCAAATGCTGTTAGATACACAGACTCCTCAGATGAAGGATTACTGGACTTCCAGTCACCTCTCTATTTTAGGATTTCTAAGATGTCTCCAAAGGAGACATCAGGAGGTGACCTTGGGTATCCTTCTACCTCATCAAAGTCAGTGTCTTTGGTGATGGATTCCTCAGTGGAGTGCAGGTGTTTCCTTTTACACATCCTCTTCTTAGGGACCTCCTCCAAGGGATGTTCTGGAGAGGTATCAAAAGAGGTGGGGGAACCCTGTTGGGAAATCTGGGGTTTTGGTGCCCGCTGTCCATTTGGGAGAACCAAGTAAGAAGCCATGTGCAGAGTTGTCAAAGGTGAGGGTTGTAGATTCAAGGGGGTAGGCAGTGTCTGAGCTGCAGAGGCAGACATGGCTCTCTCCAGAGCCTCAAAGGTTGACTGTCCTCAAGAAGGAAAAGACTCCACATCTGTGAGGGCATGCCTCTTGGTCATAGTCCCCTCCCACTCGAAACACAATCTTCCCAAGGTTGACGCTGAAGCCAAGCTGGTCTGAGCTGAGGCTCAGAGATGTAGCGATGGCTCTGAAAATCTTATGGCCGAATCTGTTACCTTGGAGCCAACAAGGCTACTAAGGCTCTGAGAGGTCTCCACCTCTGACTGCGCAGAAGAACTAAGAGCAAACTTTAGATCTGAGGAAAAGGAGATCCTTGGATCTGATACAGATGACACCTAGTGGTTTGGATCCAATAGCACTGATACTTAAAAATAAGTCAGAGGAAGAAGAAGTGGAGGGGTAGCTGATGCACAGAATTCCTGATCCAAAGGGGTAGGAGCCGAAGGAGCCCCTGACATACCCTGTGCCCAGAGAATCTTCTTCACTAGTCTCTCCATGTTTTCTTCACTGAGACTCCTGGAAGAGTGAGTTGACATGACTGATGGTGATTTATGTCTTTCCAGGAGGGTAGATGGAACCCTGGAAAGGACTGGGCAAAGAGAGAGTGACTATTGAGTCCTAGGAAGGTATATCTGACATGCAGTGTCCTTCTTCCTGGGTTGGGATGGATCTAAAGTAGTTGGATCCAAAGGTCTGAACTTTTTTGCTTTCAGATCCGATGAAGTTGTTGGATCTGACTTCTTGTCCTTTTTTGAAGTCAGATCCAATGGAGACGTCGACACCAAAGCAGGTCTTTTTCTTCCTTTGTCTGAAACTCTAGCAGAAAAGGAAGAAGGAGGGCTCAACAGCCCAGATTTGCTAGATTTAGACTTTTGTTTTTCTTTTGGTGTAGCTCCTGAAATTGCCTCACCAGAGGAGGAGGGTAAAATACCTTTTAAAATAAGGTTATTCTTGCATTCAACCAATGCTCTGTGTTTGAGCACATGACAGCACAGTCCTCCTACAGGTGAAGGGGGCAGAGGCAATATGCACACAAGGTATGCAAGTCACTAAAAGGGATCCTGTGACCACATTTTTCACATTTTCTAAAGCAAGCCAGCTTATCGTTATTAACCATTATAATGGAAAAAAATAGCACAAGAAGCAAGAAAGAGAAAAAAAATTCTAGTTTTTTTTTGTTTATTTATTTATTTTTACAAGAAGAAGAAAAAAACAGGAACAAGAGAAGAATACCTACAATAGTAAAAGGAGTTACAGTGAAAAGTGTAGAAAGAAGATACTAACAATAGTATTGTAAGGTACTTTTGTATAGAGAAGAAAAGGGAAAGAAAATGTAGCTATACTACTAATTTAAAATAGTCGCTAAGGTAAGGGATAGAAAGAGAGCTAAAGGAAATTATTTAAAGTAAGTTAGGAGACAAAATAATATTGAAAATTCACTTAACTGCCCAAGAGCTATTGGGGAACCATGTCTTCACAAAGTAGCAAACGAGATCTGGGGTAACTTGGAATTGTGCATTATGGGTAAGGGAAGAGCTTGAGAACTTTTTGGTTGTCATGAGCTATTGCAATGGCCAATCAGATCCAAACTCACAAGTTTGAGGATAGAAGAAAAATTGACATCATCAGATAGTGCCATTATTACTGTCTTTGGCAAAGTCATATTCCCCACTAATTACAATATTGACAAAACCCCCGAGCCCCAACCCAGCGGTGCAAAACCTGGGAACATAGGTAGGTAGCAATCTGAACTTTGACTACCAAGTTCCACATTGTGCACTTCATAAGTAAGGACATTGCATCCAGGTCTGAGGATGTTATAACACCACTGTACTTGACCCTCAGCAGAACATTAACAGAGTACAATGCCCCCTATTACATGTTTCTCACCAGACACCTGCAGCAGCTGGAGATATCACAGGGGTTTCTCAACAAGAAAATTTAGGGCCTCCAACCCATGCCATGATGTACATGGATAGACTGAAAGCCCTGTCACTGTTCTTTGTATGGAAATTGCTTCTGAAGGATGATTGGTGCCTGGCCTACAGGCTAATCTCTGACCCTGCCCTGATGTAAATGCTGCACATCCACAAATCTAATGGCACAAGAGTCAGTCAGCTCTATGTATCTTAGCATAGCCTGTGGCATTAACAGAACATGTTTGATTGACAGATATATCTCCCAAAGACTGCCACTCCTCTGGAATATTCCTCCAAATCACATGAAGCCAAGCTCCTCACTAACCCAATTCAAGCACAACCTGGACAAATGGAAGGGAACTGCAAATTCATCCCAGAGGGCACCCGTGTCCCTCATGGACAGGGGTAGTTAGTGTTGACCATAGACTTTCTCTGTGAATTACGTCCACCTAATGACAATTGGGGCTACTTGGGATGAACATGACAAGGCTTGTAAGGGCTGTAGGACCGCTAGCCTAGTAATTTCCTATGAACCTATGTCAAATGTTCTCAGAGGGCATATTACTACTGCTGTTATAAAAGCACCATGTAATGTAATATAATGGCAGCAATGGCCATCAATACATTAGTTCACATCACAAACTGTAGTACCTTCTTGTAGCCATACTGTACATCCACACTTCAATATAGCATATGTCAATGACAGCAACACTAACATGTTAAATGATCAAAGGGTCATAAGACACTATTAGTCTGATGGCCAACATCACATAAAATCCTAGCCATTAATATAAAATGAAAAAATGCCTATATCTATATTATGGAAGACAATAAGACATGTATGTATGTGTATATTTGCTGTATTGCATTACATTCTGCCACTGTCCATAGGACTCCCCTTTATGATGTCTGTATTGCATATCTGACATGATGACATGTTTCACTCCTCTGCATGAAGGATGTCATGTGGCCAGAGGACAAAGGAGGATCTGTGGGTCTACATGAATGGGACCCCAAGTGGTAGTGCAATGTCACAGTAGCAACACCACATATGTATGACTGTAACACTGTCATATTGCAGTATATGGAGTATGATAGTATCACTGTATGCTGAGGAGAACATGCTGCAAGCACTGTAGGGGATGGATGTGGAGTCACATCCCTATGTAAAATTGTCTCATACGTGATGGCTGTATGTATAGAAGCCAAGTAGCTTGCTGTCAAATTAGAATACCTGTATGTGTAGTTACATTGCAAACACAGTAGTTAATATTACTGCCACAGCACATTTGTCTTGAATACTGTCAGAGTGCATGTTACATAGGATGACATTGTTAATGTATGCTATATAAGATGTTTTGAGGAGTGTTGAAAATAGCTTTGGACTTGCATATCATTCTAAAACTACCTATTTATGGAGCACAGTACTTAACACAAGCTTGAAAGCACAATTCTAGATTTTACAGTGTCAGAGAATACTTTATAGCTGATGACATCAGCAATGTCTGGTGAGAGGAAAATGATAATAGCAGCACATGCCAGTGTAAAGTGCACTCTCTAATGTCAAGCAAGTGCACACACACACAGACACACACACACACACACACACACACACACACACACACACACACACACACACACACACACACACACACCAGTTGAATGCAGTGAGAACAGAACCCCTACCTAACTACATCAGGTAAATAAGGAAACCGGAAATTCATCCCTGGTTTAGCACCTGTGTCTCTAATGCAAACAGGTAACCTGCAAATGGTTCATCTCCCAGGCCCATGCTTACACTTATCAAGGGTATCAAAACTCGTCAGAGATTTGGGATGCATGGCTAGACTTAAAAAGGTCCTTGTGATCATTAGCTTGGTAAACACCTAAGAAGTAGAGACATCTGTATTTAATGCACATGCCACAGCACAAATCTGACTTTTACAAGGCCGCAGGACAATTTATAATGGATGACATAATAATTGGATGTTGGTTAGAAGATGTTGGGAGGCCTGAATGAAATGTATGTGTAGGCATGTCCAACTGTCAAAATGTTAGTACTTCATGGGACTGCAATAATGACTGCAGATACGCAATTATTCTCTTCTGACTAGACACACACCAGTTGAGTGAAGTGAAATTAGAACCCCCTACCTAAGTACACAGACTAGCTAAGTGCCACGACACAAGTCTGAGTTTTACAAGGCTGCAGGAAAATGTATAGTGGGTGACATCATCACTGGATGTTGGAAGGCCAAATGAAATGTATGTGTAGCCATGTCCAACTGTCAGAATATTGGTACTCCATGGGATTGTAGGGATGATTACAGGATACACAGTTATTCTCTTCTGACCACACACACACACACACACACACACACACACACACACACACACACACAACGCCAGATGACTGCAGTGAGTTTAGAACCCCTACCTAAGTGCATAGACTAGACAGCTCAGTACTTAATGCAAGCACCATGGCACAAGGCTGCAGGACAATTTATTGCTGATGACATCAGCACTGGATGTTTGATAGAAGATGTTAGGAGGAATGTCTGAAATTGATAGCTAGCCATGTACAACTATCAAGATACTAAAGATCTGCATGTTATCACATTGAGTGTGCACAGTGTAGCATTTGCTGTTGTGTTTCCAATGTGCAGGTATACCTTAAAAAGACAGGTTTGCAAACTATTGGCAAACAGCTGTCTATATTACTATAAATATTGGAAACTCTGAATGCGTATCGTCGTTATGGAGATGGGCATGGTATATAAGAAATTAATTCTTTATTCTATAATCACACTGTGTGTTGCCTTAGTACAGCATGTTTAAGTGGCATTGAGCAGAGGTAACCACACACTGTCACTTGGCATTGGTGTACAATGCCAAACTCAGTGCAAACACAGAGGCCAAAAAGTGAAGGACTTTTTTTTTTTGCTTGTGTGTTGTGTGTGATTCTATTTTTGACCAGATTAAAGGTAATAAAATGGGGTAGATAGAAAAGTGGTGAAATGGGAGGCAAGCACGGGGGGAGAACAAAGGGAACACAATATAGGAATGTACAGCAGGGAGATATAGCTGTCCACTTCTTTAATAGTGTAAAATGAAAATGTATGGAATATTGGCTGAATTTGAACTGTCACCTCAACAAAAAGGGGTGACAACAATGCAATCATGTTGCATAGCCAATTTGACCAAATCAAGTGTGTCAAGAAGATATGTGTTTAAAGTGGAGAGCTATGTATAGGACAATTTTTTTTTTTGCTGGGAGAGGTGCCCATTTTTTTTCTTTTTACTTCTGTAAGACAGGAATGTTGGGTCAGCGACATATGTATTTCTGGGTCAGGTAAGTAGGGCAGGTGAGGTAGCAGATGTTAATAGGACAAACAATACAAGACACAGGGATGGTAAGGGACATGACAGGGTGGGGAACACCATGATTTGGGCTAGGGAGGGGACAACTGATGCCCATGCCCGACAAACATGGGGATAGTGAGAATCTAGCCCTCACCTGCAGGACTGTCATCAATGTCCCCTTACTCTCCTGGTTGTTGGAGTGTTCAATGTATTCTCCTACAGACCATAAGGGAGAGCAGCCTCTCCATATCTGGTGTCAGCATGCACCAATGGTGTTGTGCCTGACCGTATGCACCAACCATGGCATCTCCTGGTGTGTGATAAAATCCCCATCTCTGACAGTACTGTTGGAGGGTACCATAGCACCAGCTGCTGGGGTAGTGCTACCTGAGGGTGCAGGTAGTGCAGGGACAGCAGAGGCAGTACTGCCAGGTTGAGTTCCAGATGTGCTGGGCATCTGTGCCACAGCTAGTGGAGAGGGGGTAGGCTTAGCCACTGGGGTTGGCCCACCTCCCTGTGCTGTAAAGCATTTTGTTATTTGGCAGAGATGGATGACATGGAACCATTTTTATGACACACAGAAAAAAAATGAGATAAGGGTTGTGGTGAGAGAAAAAAAAATGATATAATTAGTACCTTCATATGTGGCCATACAAGGCATTACCACAAAAATAAAATATATCTGAACTTTTACATTTAAGTATACTTTTTATCAACTATAAATTACAATTAGGGATTACTCAAAGTAATCCTTGCAATGTGCATATATTGCACATATATTTGGTTCAGTTATACAGATTAAGTTAATAGAAGGGCGTTTATGCTACTTGTGTAGAAAATAATTTATGCAACATTTTTAAAGGATTTTACAATTTTATATTTGTTACTTGTAGTATTTGAACCCACAGCATCTGACTACAGTCTTAGACCTGACTCCTACAGTTGGCTTGTGCTACACACTGATGCATGCTTGGTTTTACAGAGTATGCATGCTTACTTTACTACAACTGTAGAGAAAATAAATTTAAAAGCTACAATAATACTTCTCTTGTGCTGCATACATAACCCTTGCTTCTCTCAGTCTCTCTAGATGCTCAACATTGCCCTCTGTATTCACCATAATCTCTGCATTAGCTGTGGAATAAACAGAAGAGAACAAGATAAGGGCATTATGCATACCAATATTGCTGTGCAGCTTTCTACTATAAATTGTCTGTATTAGTATACTTGTACAACTGTGGGATGTTACCAGACCTGAAATCATCCAGCCACTGGTTGAGTGTATCCCTCTTGCACCTTTTCAGGTAATTAAAGTGATGCCTGCACTGTTCTTCAGTGAGTGAAATGCCAGGCATACTGAAGACAGCCTATTGTGCTTGGGGTCAGTATAGTCTCCCTGCAAAAGCCTTTGGCTGTGGCACTTTAGGAGTCCAGTGAAGATTCTGGACTCCTTAACACCCCACCACTGCTTCCTTAATTGGGCACCTTCTCTTTTACCACCAGACATGTCCAACGACAGAAAAAAAACAATAGCTAAAAATCATTTCCTGCCGATGTGCTTCACATTTACTGGTAGTGTGCAAACCAGAACAACGATGCCAACCGTGTTTGCTCAATGTTAAGCGGAGAGTAACCGTGCCAGAGAGGAAAGCAGTTTTGGAAACTGGAATGTTAATCTGACACTTGTCATTAGTTTGAGGACTGTTTGCTGCTGTAAATGTTAGGTGATTTAATTTTGCAGACATGTAGCGGAGGTGGTGGTGCTGCAGTAGCGTTGCCGCCTCACAGTAAGACGTCCTTTTCAATTCTCAGCTAAAGCGTCTTCTGTGTGGAGATATGCGTGAATGGGTGTACCTTCGTTGAAGGTTGTGTGTCAGGCCTGGCAAGCCGGTATGTAAAAATCTACTGCCAATCATTAGCAGACCAGAGTTCTGCTGTGGCGACCCCTAACTGGGAAAAGCCAAAAGATACAACAACTGGGGCATACATTTCAGGACTTGACACATTTATGGTTTGTCTTTATATACTGATAACATTGATTTTTACAGTGTGGGATTCAAACTTAGGCATAAGTGACAAAACATTTTCTTCCATAGCGGTGATTTTACAGCCGTACCACAGAAGTGCTTCTCAGACATATTCCTGAATTATATATAAATACATATGACAGATTGAGGGGGTTAACCACTTATGTATGAGAGCTTACAGGCCTTGGTTTATAAATTCATGTGTGTTTGAGTATTATTGTAGTCTGAATGCCATCCATGGACAGATAGCACAATTATAATTACAGAAACATAGTAGTCAGTATATCCTTAGTCATACATATAAATTCATATGAGCTGTATTGCTATACATACTTATGTATAATTATGTTTTAAAATTTTATGTGATATTTATTATAAAGTGAAATAGAACAGCAGTAAATATATTTGGAATTTCTGGTATTAGAACCAAATACCATCTGTACTGCAGTCCTACACTTACACCTGCTGCCACAGGAATAGTTAAATAACAGTTCTATATCTTCCTATTCATTAACTTCTATTTGTTAACTGCCTCACACCTCAGCTTAGCATGTTTGTGCAGTGCCCAACATACTTGATAAAATGTATCATTTTTGAAATTGTCTAGTGTCTGCTTCCTCACTGCAGGTGTTCTAGACCTGCAGGTGTTGAGGATGGTTGCTAACCACCATGCAATACTGCTTAGCGAGTTTGTGTGATGGAAAGTGAACAATGTATACGTTTGACATTGAGAATGTCTGAATCCTGTCCATGTCCATAAACGTTCTGTCTGTATCATGTGTAGGCCATTAGTCCAGGTTTCATGATGGTAAGCATCGCCCAAATGAGACAAGCAAAGCTAAACTGGTTTTAGCCTTGTGAGCAGTGATTAGGTTTCATCCTTAAAAGACAAGGTAGGACCAGAATCATAAACTAGAGATACTAAGGATCAACATGTTTAGCAGATATGCTCACACAGGTGATTCACAGGTGTAGTTGATGTATTGCTAAACAAAGTACATAATATGACATTTATCATGTTTATCCATTTCCAGTGTTTGTGCTAAGCTGTGCACCATGCAAATACTGGTATTAAAAGACAAATATAAATCTATAAAATAATACAATATATATGTTAGTGCACATGACAAATTTTTACACAAGTCTAGATTTGAAATTTCACACCAATGAACCTTAAAAACACAGTAAGAGTGCCTTATCATTCTTTGACACACAAACAGCTTTGCAGCAGAGAGTAAAATCATTGTGCATACAAGCAAGTACAAAATCATCCAAAGTACTAATGAGACATATGGCACTTGTACACTTCTGAGCTGTTTGCACATATATTGATTTCAGATGTAGTGCAATGAGTGACCATGCAACCATTTATTATTGTTTGCAGAAATGCAGCTCTGTCTTATTTCTATATGGTGTTCATTCTTCTCTTATCTGAGCAGTAATCTGAGACATGCAGGCTGTAAGGAATTTAGTAGCATTCTCCTTAAAATGTGTGAGAATATTAAATAGCAGTAATATACAGTTTTCAACAAATGCATGGGAGATTGGATGTTACTGAACAGAAATTGTGAAATGCATGCTGCTTACTTCTATTTTAAACCTTGATACAATTACTTCAACACTTTGTAAGTATAGCCTGGCTGACACAGCAACTGGAGGTAAGGGAGTATATATACTGGTGCTGTGTTTTCCTTCTCCCTACCAGTAGTCATTCACAGTTGCAATCCATTAGCAACACACTTTGTTTACATCTACTACACAGACCCAAGATTTTGGGATTCAGCACTTCTAATGAGTTCATACCTCATATACATCTTCACTGTTGCTCCCAGACCAGAATCTACACAGTAAAAAGGTAACCATGTAGCTAGAAAATCTGAATGTGAGGAAACTTATGTGGAGAACACAGACAAGGCTATTACTTTGGATTTATCTGTACAAGACTACTAATCTTGATAAGGTATGATTGCATTTTTCATTTATATACAGGGTATGCTCATGTCACTAGGAAAAAAAAAAAATATATATATATATATATATATATATATATATATATATATATACACACACACACCCACACATGGATTCACTTCATAACACTGAACACACAAACTCAAAACAATGAAAACAAAACACAAACTTCAAAATCTTGAAAACTCAAAACACTGAAAACACATATCATACATATACTGAGTTTAAACAACATAAATCATAGCACTTTCCACCAAGTATAAGCAGGGGGGCAAGCCACCCTGAACAGCCCCATGTGGGGGGCAGCACCCCCACACCCCCTGCTACTTATATATAACAACTCCAAGATTGCATTTCACTACACTAAGTGCAATCCTGGAGTTAATACATTTAAGTAGTAGGGGGTCTGGAGGGTGCAGCCCCCCACATGGAGGGTATAGGGGGCCTTGCCCCCTGCTTACACTTGGTGGAAAGTGCTATGATTTATGTTGTTTAAACTCAGTATATGTATGATATGTGTTTTCAGTGTTTTGGTCTTCTATAGTATGAAGTTTTCAATGTTATGAAGTGAATCTCTCTCTCTCTCTCTGTATATATATATATATATATATATATATATATATATATATATATATATATATATATATACACACATTCGTAAATGCTACTTTTATCTGTATGCACTTCTTAGGAGTTTACTGATGGCATAGGCATTTTTGTCAGGGATTTTACTATGTGAGATGCACATCCTTTTTTAAGTTTTAAAGCAAGTGTTCATGTTACAACTGTTGCCCTTTAAACTCTTCTATTGTTACTTCAGTGAAAAGTAAAGTAAGTGTCCTATATTGTCAATGACACAGGGGGTTTGTCTTCTAGAATGGCCCATAAACACCTATAGGGGAGTGCTGGCCACAATAGAGGTGATTGGCAATTGTATAAAAATGAATGTTATGTGGTAAATGTGTACACAGATTTTTGGGACAGTTTGATAGCACTTATAATGATTCTCTGATGTTTTAATTCCTTTGTTGGGTACAGAAATGTCACTTGCCTGTTGTTTTGCGGGTGGCGGAGCCAAGTTCCATCTCTGTATTGCCACAACCAAAATGTTTTGACAGAGGCTTGCTTTGCTATTGTTACTCCTTGTTTTGCATCAGACCTTTGTTTGTGCGTGACTGTGATATGTTACAACCACATAACCCTTTTTTATATTTGAATAACTTGAAAGTTTTTTGTTTCTCCAGTGGGTACTATTAAAAAACTAATATGTGTTATCTCTAAACAGGACTTTCATTTATGTGATATTTGTGTGTAGTAGCCTTCTTTTGTAGTTTATGTCACCTAGGACTATGGCACTCAATCATCCCAATCCCCACAACCCCCACTTCAGTGACCCCAAAAAGATTATTGTCCAAGCATTTTGGCAACATGGTGCCTTTCTGCTTGAGAAAGGACATGGGGACATGTCTGGAAGAATGGAAATTTGGAAGCAGATTGTGAATGATGTGAATGCTGTTGGGGGATGCAGCAGGACATTTGAGCAGGTGCATCATAGGGCCACTGACATGATTTCATTGTCCTGGAGTACAGCAGCTGCAGTGACCCATAGACCAGCTGGGTAACTGTGGGTGGGGGGCTGCTACAGATCCACTACTGACATGAAATGAAGAGTTTCTGTCTACTGACAGGGATCCAGAGAGCTCAGTGGAAAGTGCACAACACCATGTGATTAATGTTGGTGCAGCTGTTTCAGGGAGGACATGTATATCCTAGGAACAGCTTCCAGGTAGGCTTACCCATGTCAATTTTTAAATATTACTTGTATAGTAAAATAATGAAAGCAATACTTAAGTTGGTTTAATTTTTTGGGGGGGGGATATGGGGTTCATTACTCATGGGCTTGGGGTGGTTGTGTCATCCAAGTTTCAAATAATACCCCAAGGAATCCCGACAATCTCCAAACAAGTAAAACCAAAAGATTTCAAGAAACAAGCATCACGATCCAGTTCATTTATAAAAACAGGTTTAATGTACCACTAGTAAAATCAAGTTGAGCGCTTTCTTCTACTGACCATAGATTTCATCAGAACACTCATCATTCATTTTGAAAGTCATATATATTTAATATTTCCCACCCTTTCCACTCAATTATTCACTTATTCAATTAATTTAGTTTTTCTGTGAGTACTTTTAAAAAATCTGTACATATAAAAACTTTATAAAATCAAAATATAAACATATAACCACATTACAGAAACCTAACAAATACCAATTCTAATAAAAATGTTATTTATACATTTCTATTATAGATATATACACTGCAATAAAATTTATTTATGTCCATTTAAATATTAATTGCACCTATATTTCCGGTAGTCCCGAAGTGAACCTCATATACAATATATATCAACACACCTGCCTTCAACTGTTCTAACTGATATAAACATTCCATAATATTTACTATAAAATATATTACAATATATTTTAAACTCCGAGTGGTTTCATAGATATGTGCTCATTAAGAACTAGCATACTGGCCGCATTGAGTCTTATCTGCCATTTAATTTCTTTCTCTCCCAAAATGGCCTTAATATCACCTCCTCTAGGGTCACTCCTGACCACTTCCAAAATGGCAAATTTTAAAGATTCACATCCAGTACTATCTTCTAAGTGCCTGTATAGTGCATTGTTCTTGTCTTTCTTTTTAATACAATAAAGATGATCATAAATTCTATTTCTCAACCTTCTGTCCATTTTCCCCACATAATAACTTGGACATGATGTACATTTCCCTAAATAAATGACATGCTGTGTCTGACAATTCCCCCTTCTAAAATATATTCTACTCTTGATGTTATTTTCTAAGCATAATTGTTTATCTTCCAAAATGTGTGGACATTGGTTACAGTGTCCACATCTTTTGGTTCCATCATGCTTCGTATTTACTATATCTTTCTTATTAGAAGTCCTTCCTTCTATCATTGCTTTAATATTCATCCCTGTTTTATAAACATAAGAAGGTTTTTCACTTATTTTACCACACAAAGTGTCATCACTAGTTAATATATTCCAATTCTGTTCAATAATTTTCCTGATATCACCTACAAATGGACTGAATTCTAGAATATATGTCCTTTGATATCTATCAAGTTCTATACTCTTATTCGTAATGTTCTGAATGCTAGTATCATTACCCAGAATTTTGTTCCTTCATTCTCTTATCACATATTCTGTGATGTCTTTTATTAGATTTATGGGATATCCTCTCATTCTGAAATAGTTCTCCTATAAATCTGATTTCTTTGATCAAATCTTCCTTACGGGTAGTCATTCTAGCCACCCTTATGCATTGCCCTTTTAAGATACTTTTTTTTCTGAGTATATGGATGGTTACTGGTATATTCCAGATATGAATTACAAAAAGTTTATTTTCTATATATCCTAGATTGGAAAGTATTTCCATCGTTGAATATATATGTATCCAAGTAATTTATTCCCATCCTATTCATATTGTAAGTAAATTTCAAATAAGGGCTACTGTGATTAATATGATCAATGAATAGTGTTACTGATTCTTCAGTCCCTTTCCACAACAAGAACATATCATCCAAAAATCTCACATAACATGCTATATGTTCTTTCCAGGGGTATCTAGGATGCATTCTTCTTCCCAGTCCAGTAATACTAGATTGGCATATATGGGGGCACAGGCTGCCCTCATCGCTACTCCTAAATTCTGTTTATAGTATTCCCCTTCGAAGTAAATATAATTGTTGTCAAGTACTATGTTGATAAATTCGGTGATAAGTTCTGTTCAATCCCATTCAAGTTGAGAATATTTATTTATACTGTTATTAAATCTCATGATACCATCCCAGTCTAGGTATACAAGAGATTAAATATATTATGTCAATGGTGACAAATATCAAATTACTGTCCCATAGTTCTTGTTTAAATCTTCCCAAAAAGTCCCATGAATCTTTTATTAAATGTGGGACTCTGGTATATATAGGTTTCAGCCATTGATCAATGACTTTTCCAAAAGGGAAAGTTTTGCTCCTGCTTCCTGAGATGATAGGTTTAAAAAGTGGATTGTTTATACTCTTGTGTACCTTTGGTATACCTACAATAGTTGCTAATACTGGATTATCAACTCTCAAAAATCTATAAAGGTCTGCATCTATATGTTCATCTAATAATAATTCCTCCAAGTATAGGTCTATCCTTCTATAGAGTGTTAGTCTGGTGCAGGAAACACAACACAAGCTCTCAACTCGGACTGTAAAAAAAAAGTTTATTGTCACAAAACAAAACACGCGTTAAGCGCTTTCATCTGGCTAGCAGACTTCTTCAGAACACAATTAGTAGTTACTGCACTCCTTAAATACCAAAGTTTGGCGCCAAAACACTAAAGAATTAAAGAACTTTTATTTTAAAGACATATTGCAATGATAATGTTTTATTAGTTACATCAATAACACAACATAATTTCTCAAGTTTACACACTCCTTTAGTATGAGTGGCATTGCATATTTGGACACTTACATAAGTCAAGGGGACAATGGGTTTACATCTAGCATCTATAGGAAAGAGACTTTTTCCAATGATTACTTGGTATACAGTAGTAATCACCCTCCCCATGTATTCAAAAACATTTTCAAAGGGCAATGCATCAGGGCTGCCCGAATGTCCTCTACTAGGGAGATTATGCTAAAAGAAATGGAACTCATTAAATCAATGTTTTCTGTTAGGGGGTATCCTGCTAACCTTTTGAATGATATAGCCAAGTATGTCATTAGTGAATGGGGTAAAAAGTACATGTCCCTATTAGGGAATTTTGGTAGTGCGATTTCAACACAAGCCAAAAAACCTGAAGACGAATACAGTCGAAGGGTATGCGTATTAATGTATTCTTCTACAGTCCATTACATTGAAAATTTTATTAAGGATAGATGGAATCAGGTTATACGCAATGATGAATTAACACAGATTTTGGGTATGTATCCCAATATTGTATATAAAACTGGCTACAATATAAAGAAGTTATTGGAATCTAATGGCATTAGGACGGAAGGAGGAAGTATATCTACCAAAAAATGCGGAGCGTGCAACCAATGCAAATATATCAATGAGGATAGAGGATGCAAGTTGGACAATTCCAACAAAACATATGCATATAGCAAACGTGGTAATTGCAACACCAAGTTTGTGGTTTATTTAGCCACATGTGTGACATGCAAAGCATTCTACATTGGTAAGACTGAGAGACAATTTAAATGACGCATCTACAAACACCAATATAGTATTAGAACTCAGGACAATAAGAATGCCTTATACCAGCATATATTACACAGCAATGATAGACATCATTTTAAATTTAATATCATTGACACAGTGGGACCTTCACCGTACGGTGGGAATATCAAAGCATTACTGGCTATGAAAGAGAGTAGGTGGCAGATATATGTTGATGCCACCAGTTATCCAGGCATCAATGACTATATTAGTATCAAACCTTACCTTATTATGGCTAAATAGGTTTTATAGTAGTTTAGATTATATAGACCATATTTTGGAAAGATTTTAAACACATGCCAAGATATATATATATAGTTACATTTATATACATCTATATATATTTATATTCTTCCAGGTGTATAGTATGAGTACTGTTATACAGTCATATATACTTAGGAACATATTTAATATGTAGTTATTTTATTCACAATGTACCTGGGCAGATTTTTTAATAAGTATCAGTGTTTTTAAACAATTATTAGCATTTTTAATAAGCACAATCATTCTTAAATAGTAATGGAAACATTATCATTGCAATATGTCTTTAAAATAAAAATTCTTTAATTCTTTAGTGTTTTGGCGCCAAACTTTGGTATTTAAGGAGTGCAGTAACTACTAATTGTGTTCTGAAGAAGTCTGCTAGCCAGATGAAAGCGCTTAACGTGTGTTTTGTTTTGTGACAACTTTTTTTACAGTCCAAGTTGAGAGCTCGTGCTGTGTTTCCTGCACTAGACTAACACTCTATCCTTCTATACTTGGAGGAATTCTTATTAGATGAACTTATAGATGCGGACCTTTATAGATTTTTGAGAGTTGATAATCCAGTATTAGCAACTATTGTAGGTATACCAAAGGTACACAAGAGTATAAACAATCCACCTTTTAGACCTATCATCTCAGGAAGCAGGAGATGATAGGTCTAAAAGGTGGATTGTTTATACTCTTGTGTACCTATCCTATACCCGCGGTGGGGGTGCTGCGGTAGCATTGTCACCTCACAGTAAGACTCTGTCCGGTTCGATTCTTAGTTAGAGCATCTTCTGCGTGGAGACATGCGTGAATGGGTGTACCTTTGTTGAAGGTTGTGCATCAGGCCTGGCAAGCCGGCACGTAAAAATCAACTGCCAATCATTAGCGGACCGGAGTTCCGCTGTGGCGACCCTAACCGTGAAAATCCGAAAGATACACACATAGGTCTATCCTTCTATGTGTTATATTGATTTGATTTAAGGATGAAGTCTCATATTGTTATGATTGATTGAGAAGTTTCAGTTAAACGTGTTGTTAATGTACATAGAAATAACATTTCCCCCCCCTGTGTTGCTGTTATTGTGATGGTGTCCTTACACATTGCTTAACGTCTTCCAGGACCATCCTCCCTAGCATATGTGCAGTTTTCTGCACATGGTAAGCCAAACATTTTTATTTCAGTACTGATGAGCATTTCACAGAAATATTAATTTATCCATATGTGTGAGGTGGGTGTCAGGACTGCTGTGTGTATTGCTGTACTGTCTGTGATAGCACTACCAGTTGGTTTATCATATACTGAACTTTAGTGGTGTAGCTATTAATTTCTTTCCAGTGTTTGTTGCTTATTACTCCAGGTGATCCTGACAGTGGAACTGTGGGTTTCTTACCACCTGATGTCAGAGTCAGACTCTGAGGATAATGGTGGCCAAACACAGGTATAGTCGGGGGGATGTAGAGGTTGAATTTGACATGGAGGTTGACATTTAGCCATCTCCTGTAATTCCATTGGCCACAGTCAGTAGGCCTATGCACACCTATTTGAGTAAGCCTACAGATATTGGACAGGTGGAGGGTGAGATATTTGATCAGGATAGTGTGGTTACTGCGGCTTCAGTGCATATTGACTCTGGCCATAGCCAAAGTACGGGCAAGGTGCCAAACAAAAAGGTTGTTAGGGTAGCTCAGAGGAGGCCTGCTGTCCATCCTCCACCTGATCCAGTTGTCTTTCCGTGCCATTCGACATATGTGTAGGGCCATCGTGGAGGTGCAGATATTCTAAAAGGGCCTCTGAGGAAATGCTTAGGGTTGTAGATGTGGCACAGGCTGACATAAGTGACCAGCTCCGTGTTGCCACTTCAATGGATCGGATGAATGACATGTTGGAACAGGTAGTGTCTGTGACAAAATGTCTGCTGGGAGGGGGCAGCATCCATGTGGGTGTAGGTCAGCCACATCATCTAATGCTAGCAGACATGGCCATGCCCGATCATGCTCCAATAGTGGCACTACTTCCACTGCTCTGTCACTGATTGAGGTGTCCACACTTAGACGTGGCAGGACATGGGGTCATGGTCCTAGGTGTACTTGTAACAAGAGCTCATTCAGAAGACATCAGTCAAGTTTACATAGCAGCAGTGCATCTGACCATAGGTGTGGACATGCCAGTCCAACACCTGGCAGAGCCAGTTCTCAGGGTTGGGGACAATGACAATGATGAACTGTCACCTCTACCATGCATGGCTGACATCTGTCTGACATACCAGGATGTAGAGCTAGCACAGTGCTTGGCTGTATTCTTCCAATTTCACATGGAGTTCCCATACAGACACTCACAAATAACAGTTAAATGAGTTAGTTGTGAGGCTTCAAGGTCATTCTCTGTCAATGGCCATTTGATACTTTATCCAAATGTCTGCCTGCTTCTCTTACTCACATACTCCATCTTTTGGGTCAGCCAAGGCCTTCTGCCCCTTTCCCCAACACCCTGTGCAAATTATGATAACTGTGCCATATCCTTGTTTTCTATCTTCTATTCAGGGATACACAAGTCTTTTGTCTGGTGCTCAGGGTGCATAGCTGACTTAGTGCTTAGTATATCTGTTTTTGTGATGCTGTATTGCAAATTGGGATGTGTACATCCCTGAGAACTGTTAGACCAACAAAGCTGGACCAAGCAATAAAAGTGTGGCAAAGGCCCAACAATGAGAGTTTTTAAACACAGTGGTCTTACAAACTAGACAGTTGATGGAATAATAGGTTTTGCATACAATTTTTTATGTTTGTTTTGAGGGATGTGAAGTCTGAAATAGAAATGTTGTGTCACTATTTTCTAACTTCACTCTTTAATGATTTTACATTACAAAGATATGATGCCAAAATGAGGACAAGCATTGAAAATCTGTACATTTTAGACATAAAGGCCTATTAGTTGATAGAGGACACGTAATCACATAAGTCACTGCTGTCACTTCTTGATGTCATTGCTGTTAAAAATCACCCACCTTATACTTACTTACAGTAGCAAGTAACAGTATGCAAAGATATACCAGTCATATGTATTCTTAGACATTTTTTTCTATTCCAGGTTCAACACTTACCCTGGAAATATAGCAGTTTCAAGGGTTTTAGTTCAAGGCTGACTCTGATGCTAGCAGGGCAGAGCCATTGCATGGGCAAGTAAAGGTTGTCAGTGTTGCCTCGGATCAATGTTACTGTATGTATGTGCACAGAATGAAGGTTTTAGTCCCTTAGGTGGTGATTGTGTGTGCTGCCCATTGCCTCTTGGCCAGAGCAAGGCCATATTATGCATGTCTACGTCTGCCTACACCCAAAGTGACTAGAAGTTTCCCCTCTGACTCCTCACCTGTGTGTAGCTGTGTTGATCTTGCAGTGGTGGTGGGATGTGTGGCCCTTCCCCTTGCAGTTCACATTGAAGCTGTTTTCTGAGGATAATGTTGTGTAGCATGGCACATACAGTGAATATTTCAGCACATGTACAGGGATTGTACTGAAGGGCTCCCCCAGATGTATCTGGACACTGGAACCGTGATTCAGCAACCCAAACACATGCTCTGATATTTCTTGTTTGAGCATGTGCCTCATTATAGTGTTCTTCAGTTGGTGTGTGTGTATTTCTGATGGGCATCATCAGCCATGGTTCCAGGGCATAACCCGCATCCCTCACTAAATGACCCTGTGGGATATCCCCCTACTAAACATCTCATATATTTGAGAGTTGTGCCAGATACGTGAGTTATGTTACACATTCAGGATGACTCCCTTAGTGTTACACATGACCTGGCAGTTAATAGAGTGATAGCCCTCTTTATTTACGTAGAACCTTCCCTGTTCCCCAGGTGGTGCTTTGATTTCTACATGTGTACAGTCTATTCCACCCAGGACTTCAGGATAGTGTGCTACAGGGTATAACTCCTGCAAAGTTCTAGCTCTGCCCTCAGCTATATGGGGAAAATAAATGTACTCACTAGCATGTTGCAGCATAACATTCAGGAACTGATGGAGTATCCCGGATGCTGATGCCTGTGACACCCCCAGCATGTCCTGTAGCTAAAATTCTAAGTGCTACACATACCTTAGTCTCCACTAGGATTGGTTCCCCTCGGTTTGCCCGCCCTTACTCTCAGTTGAGGCAGGCAGAGGTTGCACAGTTCTTGTAGTGTGTCTCTATGCACCCTGTAGTGCTCTTTAATTTCCACCTCATATAGATTATGAAAAGTTAAATGCAGTCTAAAAACCCTTCTTCTTGGATGTGGTCTATCAGCAGCGCCAGCAGCATAGACATGGGCCTGCTGCACATACGCATAAATAAGAGCAATATCAGCCCCTAACATTCTTTCTGTGCAGCTTAATTCCTGTGACTGTATTCCAATAGGTTTTGGAATTCACAGGGAAAAGCAGCACTGAGTCTACACAGTTGTTTTATAGCTCATTGAATAGATTCACCATCTTGGATTGGTTGATTAGCATACAGTTCAGTTGCTTATGCTGCAATTTGCATGCCATGGTATTTACATTGTTTGCATGGCTTATAGAGTTGCTTACTGAATATAAAACTGTACACTACACCATGTGTATGTCGTGCCATGATGTGCCCATGGTTTTAGCTGCCCATGCAGGGTTTATTGAATCTGCACATCTGTCTAATTTCTGACTTCAATCCTCAATAATTTGCCAGAAAATCCAAATTTTATGAAGAACAAACCAAAAAATGAGGAAGAAATCTGGACATTATGCAAAAATCTGGACAACTGTGAGGTCTGCTACCAGTAGTAAACTGCCAACCACAGGAATTTTAGTTTACTCTCCTGATCGATCTTTCAGCAGATGACTCAGATTTTAGAGGGGAGATGGTTCTTTATGAAGAAAATCTGCAGGTCCAAATGATTTGCCTGGAGAGTCATGCAAAGATTTGTCTGCTAATGACTGATGTTAAATTCCTAAAGGGTTTCTAGATATTACAGTAGGCTATAGACCCAAGGGTCACTTATTAAGCTTAGCCACACTTCTCAATAAAATTTGATAGGTAATCATTCCCAAAGGTTTAGTGGTGTGTATATGCTTGGGCATGGAAGGCTGAGCATTTACAAAGCTTTTCTTTAACAGAGATGGAGGTGCCAGACTGGGGGTATACTTACAATTTTCTATCTAATGATCCAGATTTCACTTGAGTAAGTGCAGGGATGAATTCTGCTTCACATGGATGGGAAGCCTCCGACACACATACCTGTCCCTTTAGCATGTCCTACTTGTGTTGTAGACAAGGTTTATGTCCCTGGGTCAGGAGTGCCTGATGCGAATATGCAGCTTGTCCATTAGGGCTGTACTGGTTGTAGGCAAGGCACAGGTCACTTCTAAGTAGCCTGTAGGAGACTGAATCAAGAATGATGCTTTGATGTGGTCCGCATAGGACTTATTTTCCATACAGTGTATTGTTTTTGTGAGGAACCTCTGTGGACACGCCAGTTGTTGCATATGCCTGGCCAGGTAGATACTGAAGGGAGATTGTAGTGAATGATTGGACTTATGACAGCAGAGTACAATGGAATGATTACATGTTTGTATCCAGATGCCATACCCCCTGCTTACATGTTGTGCCACATAGAATGATTTCCTCACTACAGTAGATCTATGATGGTCAAATGCCAAATCACTATCTAAAAGCATTCCTACATTCCCGATTGCAGTCTACTCTTAGGGGTGTATTGTCAATGTAGTAGTTTGCTGGGATGGCTGCATTTCTGAAAAATATCATGATGTACTTTTTGGCTCTCAGGTTTAGACCATGACTCTGGCAGCAATTACTAGACTGTGTCAGCCTTTCTTGGAGGATATTTGCATCTTGGGGGCATTCAGTGATTGCTCCCAATTTGCAATCATCTGTGAACTTGTTCAGCCAGAGGCCCTTAACGTTAGACGTGATCTGAGAGAAGTAGATGCCAGACAGGAGCTGCCCCAGCACTGAGCCCTGATGCACCCCACTAGTAACCAGCCTTTTTATGGGGGTAAACACTCCATACTCTAATTTCCTGAGTCAGATCTGTAAGCCACCTGGCTATCCAGTGGGTGTAATGTAGGGGTTTATACCTAGTTTAGTGAGCTTTTTTGCAGTGCGCAAGTGGAATATTATGTCAAATGCCTTGGCTAGGTCTCAGTAGATAGTATGCACCATTTTACCCACATCCATTGGTTTAGAGACCTTCTCGAAGAAGTCCACCAGGTTGATTAGGCAAGACCTACCTTTGACAAACCTGAACTGATTTGGAGAAGGCAGATCTACAAAATGTCAGTAAAGGTAGTGCTTGGTATCAGAAGATTTGGCCTATACCCACATAGAGCAAACATAAATCTGTAAAATTCATTTTTATATTTGTAGTATGCAGTAATACTAAACATTTATTTGTTGCATGGGATTTTCAATCAGAAGGTCATTAGTTCAAAAACTAAATATATAAAATGCAAACTTAATAAAATATGTAATAGTTGAATATGACTACTACACAGGAAAATTATCTTTGTTCCAACATGCATCAAGGCTGGAGTTGATTATGTTATGTAAGTAGATTCAAAGAAGTTATGTTCTTACCATAACGTTCCATCTGAGTAGTAGACTTCATTCTTCTGCACATATGGGTATACGGATCCGATTCGGATCCGAGCCAGCAAAACTTTTCAAGCATCAGCTCTGAGCTCCAAGCTCCTCCCTTACCAATATTATATCACTTCCTTCTATCTAGCCCCAGATCGAGTTTGCTGGCACTAAGTGGCAACATAACCACAATCCTAAACAGGAAAAACCTGAAGAGTGAGTGGGATGGAGGGAGGGAAGGTGCAGAAGAATGAAGTCTACTACTCAGATGGAACGTTATGGTAAGAACATAACTTCTTTATCTGAAGTAGTTGACTTCATTCATTCTGCACATATGGGACATAGTCCCCAGCTACCAGACCTCCAAACCGTCCCGAATTACTCGGTTTTTACCGAGTTTTGGGGTCCCAATAATGGGGTGCCACGATTCCCGAGTGGCACCCCTTCAGTTCTGATTTTTTCAAACTGATTTTTAGATTTCGGAGCTGACGTCATCAAGTGCGTGATGACGTCAGCTCTGTCTGGATGTTTGAATGAAATGGGATCTGCAAGCGCGGAAATTGCTGCATGGAGTGAACTTACTACCGGCTACCGCATGGACAGTTTTTTCTTTGCGAACGTGGAAGCTACTGCGCAGAAAGTTTATTTCTGCTGAAACATTTTGTGAAGGAATTGGAAATGGGATGAAGTTATCCTGCTTGCGTGAAGAGGTATTTGCTGCTCTGGTACGACCTTGCTTTTTCTTTATGAAGCTATTTTGCTGCTCTGGTGTGAGCTTGCTTTTTCTTTGTGAACTGAAGGTATTTTGCTGCTTTGGTATGACCTTGCTTTTTATTTGTGATGATGGTTTTGGTCTGATTCAAGCAGTAAATGTTGACAAGCATAACTTCCGCATGGACAGCTTTTTCTTTGCGAGCGCGGAAACTACTGCGCAGAGAGTTTATTTCTGCTGAAACATTTTGTGAAGTAAATGGGATGGAGTTATCCTGCTTGTGTGAAGGTATTTGCTGCTCTGGTGCGACCATACGAGCTTGCTTTTTCTTTATGAAGGTATTTTGCTGCTCTGGTGTGAGCTTGCTTTTTCTTTGTGAACTGAAGTTATTTTGCTGCTTCGGTACAAGCTTGCTTTTTATTTGTGATGATGGTTTTGGTCTGATTCAAGTAGTAAATGTTGACAAGCAATGCAATTCCTCTAGAACGGAGTTCACTTTTGATTATTTCCTGAAAGTCTGTAACTTTTTGTTCGCACCAGGAAAATATAGTTAATTCTCTGCATTGTGACTTCTCTTCAGCCAACCGTTACTGCATTTATGCTGCTGGTATGAGAGCATAGTAAAATTAATTAATGGCTTTTTTCCTAGTTCAATATGCTTTAGTGTACTAGCTAAATGAGACATAGACAGCGCATGGCCATATAGCATTATCATAGAAATCTTCTCCCCAGAAATAAAAGCAATTCTTCTGAAAGTGTCTAAAAGAAACATTTAAAAAGTGTAACCAAAAGGAATAGATTTCAAATGGAAAATTAATGCTGAAAAATAGCCCTGAGCTTTCTTACTCTTCTAACAGCTAAGTTTTTTTTTTTTTGGAAATGTTGATATCTTTCTACTGGAAATTATAGCTGTCATAGGAATTAGCAAATCAGACAATTGTGCTGGGTACTAAGTGCCAGTGTTTTTGCAAGCTAAAATTATGTTCCTTTTTATGGCGTATGCCTGAGTTGATTACTTGGGGGGTTATCTTTTATTCTTAGTTTTTTTTATATCCTGTGTGCTGGTGATGACCTTCATTGTGGAAGCACAGACTAGTGATCTTGTCATCTTCATTCCCTTGTCTGTAAAGTGCATATTAAGCTGATGCAATGGAAACAAGCTCCCTGTTTCATTATACCTCATACAGCATATTGCCTGTGTTATTATTTTTTTTTTTTTGCTGTGTCAATTATATCATATCTACTCAGACCACTGCATAAGAAGGGGCATTATTATATAAGTGCACTTAAGAAACACATCTGAGTTGTACCTTGCACCTCCATGTTATTGGATCTAGAAGTTAAAGATGTTGCAAAATTTCATGCTAAGCATGAAAATGGACACCGAGAAAACACGTTGAAAAACCTTATGCTCTTTGTATTATTAGCATTATTTATTGAGAGGTTTAAGATAACTGTTTCCTGCCTACTGGAAAAATATTCAATAAATTTAAAAAGCACTCTGTATTATACAAGGAATATAATTTAATAAAGTCAAAAAGGTATATCAAAGAGCGCATGTATGTTTCTTGTTTTGTATGCAAGGGGGCCTATGATTTAAAAACAGCCCAAAGGTAGCCTTTATCCACCACTGGCCAGATGCATTTTCTTTGGATGTGGTGTGGGTTTCAATGCTGTTTCAATGAATGTGAGTTTCAAGGGCAGAGAAGTTTTAATGCCAAGTCTAGTTTCATTGTGAGACAGTATTGTTTTGTTTAGCAGATATCTATTAGTGTCTGTTTATTGTGCTATAAAATGTAAAAATAAAATCCAAATCATTGTAGAAGTAAAGCAGTATATACATGCATTAGTGTTTATGGTAAATGGAGAGAAATAGCCAGGTAATGAAACACTGGAATGGTTGCAGGAGGACTCTGGTGCCATATTTTTGTTGTCTGTTCTTCAGTTTGTATTTGAAAGTTGGTATCCCATAATTCCATTGGAGTGGGTGGGGTTACGTAATTGTGTATGCAAATTTTATGTTAATCAGCGTACAGATTTGTACTTATTTATCACGGGCCTTGTCCAGATTTTTGATGTTTCCAGGTTGAGAGGTATGCCAGCTACTAATATTCCTGGGAGGCCCTTACGGAAGGATATTTCTGAGCACCGCAGAGCCAAAGGATGCTCTCCCTCTAGAAATAAGAGCCAATTTATAATGAGAGATGAATGTGTGCGAATTGGCCCAAGTCGCTGCCGCACATATATCGTCTAACGGAACTCTTCACCAGAAAGCTGCAGAAGTGGCCATTGCTCTAGTGGAATGAGCCTTCAATACACCAGGAGGAGATAAACCTTTGTCCTTATAAACCTGTTCAATACAAAGAGTTATCCACCTTGCTAAGGACACTTTCCAAACTGCTTTGCCCAAAAATGGTTTAGAAAAGGATACAAACAATTGATCCGACTTCTGGAAGGGTTTAGTCCTATGGAGTTAAAAACAAAGCTGTCTATGGACATCCAATAAATGAAGCTTACGTTCACCTCTATTTTGGAAATTTGAGAAGAAGACTGGCAAATTTATAGACTGATTAATATTGGCTGCTGAGGACACCTTGGGAAGAAAGGAAGGGTTCGTACACAGCAAAACCCTATCCTTGTGGAAAACCAAATGGGGGGGCAAGGAGGATAAAGCCTGCAACTCTGAAACTCTCTTGGCTGAAGTGATGGCAACCAAG
Organism: Protopterus annectens; assembly: GCF_019279795.1. Lineage (NCBI taxonomy): Eukaryota > Metazoa > Chordata > Ceratodontiformes > Protopteridae > Protopterus > Protopterus annectens. The sequence goes on along the minus strand of NC_056733.1, from coordinate 1,206,595,403 downwards.
AAGGCTGTCTTCCACGACAAAAACTTCATCGGAACTGAACCGGCTGGCTCAAAGGGGGGAGAGGTCAAAGCCTGAAGGACTAAAGTCAGATCCCAGGGGGGCACTGTTTCTTTAACTGGTGGTCGCAATAAAAAAGTGCTCCCCTGGGATCAGTATAGTCAGTATACCAGACTACAGACGTCTGATTGAATGGCTACCATCCTAGGAGGTAGGACAGGGTGGAAGGCTCTCAACGCTAAAAGCACTGCCCTCATCTTCAGGACATTGATATGTAGCTTGGTTTCTGGAGGGGACCACGTGCCTTGGACCATTCTTCCCAGAAAGTGCTCCCCCACCCGAGCTGGGAAGCGTCCGTGGTCACCGTGGCTTGAGCCAGAGGGGCTAGAAAGTTGCACCCCGCGAAAATGTCCGCTGATTGAAGCCACCACTGTAGCGACGTTCTGCATGTCCGATTGATTCGGATGTAGAAATCCATCGAAGGTCTAGCCAGGACCATTGAACTGCCAGATTCCACTGAAGGACCCTCATGTGAAGACGTGCAAGAGAGAGGATAGAGACTGCGGCTGCCATCGAACCCAGGGCCCTGAGAACATTGGCTGCTTTGACTACCGAGTGATCCAAGATCGCTGGTACATGGAGTCTGAGATTTTCTATCCTTTCCGGGGTGAGAAAAATCTTTGACTGAATCAAATCCAAACTTGCCCCGATGAAGTCTGTGATCTGAACCGGAGCCAGGTGTGACTTGTTGACACTGATCGTGATGCCTAACTTGTGAGCCAGACTGAGGAAGTAGTGTAGGGCCTGACACGAGACGTTTGGTGGATGTAGCGAAGAGCTAGTTGTCTAGGTAGGGGAATATCTGAATGCCCTGAAGTCTCAGGTGAGCCGCTACGACTGCCATAACCTTGGTGAACACCCTGGGGGCTGTGGTGAGACCAAAGGGAAGGGCTCTGAACTGAAAGTGACTGGCCCCCAGCCAGAAGCGCAGAAACCTCCTGGAGCTCCTGTGGACCTAGATGTGATAGTAAGCTACTTGGATGTCTAACTAGCACATCCAGTCGCATTCTCTCAGAAACGATAGAATGGACTGTAGAATGACCATCCGGAATTTTTGTTTCTCTACCGACAGGTTGAGGATAGACAGGTCCAGAATGGGCCTGAGGTCCCCCGTCTTCTCTGGCACTAAAAAGAACCTGGAGTAGATGCCTAATCCGGATTGATCTGGGGAGACCTTCTTGATGGCTCATTTTTGTAGCAGCTTTGAAACCGCTAAAGCTGCAGCCTTCCTGTGAGCGGATGGAACATCCGGAAGGCATGCTGGAGTAATGGGACATGAAATAAAGGGGATAGAATATCCTCTGGATATGATGTTTAACACCCAGCGGTCTGCAGTAATGGACTCCCATGCCGCTGGATGTAAGGAAAATCTTCCCCCGACTGCCTCCAGAGTAGAGCAGCCAGTCAACCCCTCTGGGTTGCTGTGCGGGTCTGTTGGAAAAGGGTTCCCCTAGACCCGAAGTTTCTGGGACCCCCTCTGCCTTTGGGATGGTGTCGGTCTTGTCCCCCTCTGCCTCTGGGGGACGAATACTCCTGAGTGTCATGAAAGGACTGTGATTTCTGGAACCACATCTTCTTTTGCCCCTTTTGGTTCCTGGAATAGGACCTCTGGGGGTTAGAGAAGCGGATTCCGAAGGCTGACAAAGTCTTTCCATCCTTCTCACTCTGGGATAGTGTGTCACGTACAGTCTTACCAAAAAGGGATGATCCATCGAATGGGGCATTGATGAAAGATGCCTTAAAGGGGTCTGCAAATTGACACAACCTGATCCAGGCATGACGCCTCAAGGCAATGCCTGTACCAGCAGCCCTAGCAGCTCCCTCCATAGCATGAGAGAGGAGACGCATAGAGGTATTAGTCACTGATTTCAGTGTAGTCATCTTCGCAGTGAAAGACTGCTTGTCCTGCTGAGACAGAGACTCCGGGGGTGACTCAGTTAATTCCGATATAAGGTCTCGCTGCAGTCGGATAACATGTGCCAAGTAATTCAGCGCATGAATAGAAAATGTCGCTGACGAGTGCATGCACTTCCCGAAATGATCCATCAACCTAGACTCTGTCAGGTGGATGAACTGAGGAACTCTGCTGTGCCATTTCCTTCTTTGTGGCAGCTGCAACCACCAAAGTGTCTACCAGGGCTCCTTAGAATATGTCTGCCTGTCTGATGGCGGGGAAAAAAATGTGTCTGGCCTTTTGGGTATAGGCTCTACGGTGTCAGGATCCTTCCATGCCCTAGTGGTGATGAGATCCACCAAAGGGTCTGCTGGAGGGGAGACCCAGGAAGTAAATGGGCCCGTGCCAAAGGCCTCCAGGAATACGGACTCATCCACAGAGAGTTTGGGGGCTGACCAATCTCCTCTTTGGCAGAGGATCTCCATAATGTCTCCAAATGAGATGCCCTCGGTAGGTGATCTGGGGGAACCCTCTCCTTCATCCAAGTCTGTATCAGTGGTAATGGACTCAGGGGAGTCCAAATGCCTCCTCTTACACCTGCGCTTACGAGGTTCCTCTCCAGTGGGACTCTCCGGAGAGGATTCGTAAGCCTTGGGGGTTCCCTGAGGGAAACAACCTGGGTTTGCTTTGGCACGAGCTGTCCCTGCGACAGAGTAATGGGAGCAGAATACAAAATCAGAGGGGTCTGGGTAGGATCCGAGTAGGTGAGCTGTGGTCTCAACCCCTGGGAGAGAACCCTTTCCACTGCCCCGAATGCCGATGGAGAGCACCCCTCCGTAGAACGTAAGGATGAGGCTCTCCCCGGCACCGAACCAGGGATCGGAGCTGACGTCGGGGTAGTCCGGGCACTAAGGATGGGATCCGAAAGAGCGAGATCTCGACCCTCGGGTCTGACTCCTCGACCACGGCTCAGAGAGTCCCCCAGATCTGAGATCGGATCCAAGGAACTCAAGGTAACGGCCGGTGTCGGGGACACAAGAACCATCGGCGCCGACCCAACAGCTCCAAAAGGTCTCGGGCCCGAGAACCCCGAAGCATCGGGTCGGATCAGGGAAGGAGCAATGGGGTGGAACATAGTTGAAGAAGGAGGACCCTCTCCAATGGGAGAGGGCCCTGGTAAGACCCCCATCTGAATCTGGTTCTGAATGAACCTCCTCATTAGCCTGTCCATATCAAGGTCGGAGATGCTCAGAGTCGACCTGGAGGAAGCAACCGACTCAGGTCTGGGCCGGATCTGAGGGGAGTGCCTCGGCTCCGAAGACTCTGTCGGCTCTGGCGAGAAACGGCGAGAGCGGAGCAGAGGAGAAAGAGACCTGGGTACCTTTGAAGAGGGGCTGGAGAAAGACTCCCTGTCCGGTGATCTTTTCCTGGGCCTGTCCCTCTCTTTGTGGCACTTCTCCTTCTCCCTTCTGTCCTTACCGCACTGGGATGACTCCGATGAAGCAGGCCTGGTGGGAGGTTGAGTCCCTGCCTGCACAGTGTCACAGGCTGGGGAGGAGACCAAGGCAGACTCCAGGGCAGAAGCTGGCAGCAGACTCTTAGCCACAAGCTTAGCCCAACGATCCTTCAATGCCCTGGGGTTAAAGCCTGAACAAATGTCGCAGGATGCAGACAGATTGGTGACCCCTAAACATAGAACACACAGAGTGTGGCCATCGGCTGGTGAGAGCTTATGACCACACTCTGTGCACTTCTTAAATAGAACCTTAGGCTGTTCAGCCATAGTAGAAGCAGTACCAGCCCTAATGGCCCACTCACACACACACACAATAGGCAGGAAACCAGTATCACAAAACAAAACACAATTTTTTTTTTTTTTTTTTTTTTTTTTTTTACAACTAACACAACGACCAACGCGAAGGGAGGAAAAAGGGAAAGGTACTCACACTAAACTATCGCCAAAAAGACCAAAAAACCCTACCACCTTGCTTAGTGCTCAGAGACCACGATGCTGACTCTTAGAGCGGCAAACGAGATCTGGGGCTAGATAGGAGGAAGTGATGTAATATAGGTAAGGGAGGAGCTTGGAGCTGATGCTTGAAAAGTTTTGCCGGCTCGGATCCGAATCGGATCCGTATACCCATATGTGCAGAATGAATGAAGTCAACTACTTCAGACAGAATATTATGTGAATCCAGTTTTCAACTTTTTTTTTTTCAAATCAAGAATTATGTGCACTTGCGTGTCTTGTTTTTTTAATCAATAAGTATATGTACTTGTGTACCAGTCTCACTGGCATCCTAGACATGTTGCAGTCTCTACTCTTGTCAGAACTTGGACAGACTAGGAATCAGCCATCAGAAAGTCTTGCAACATTTACAGATTAACTACCTCAGAGGCAAATTTGCTGTGACACCTGATTCTGAACACGTGGAAATGAGAAAGTAGCTGGGAATATTAATAGTTCAGGAACTATAAAATTGTGGATATTGCATGTTGCATACAGCAGAAATAAACTGAAAGTAAACTGTGAACCATGTTCTACATGATATACACCTGTATTCCAAAAAGTGACCATTGCATAAAGTGGCAACCAATTGTAATAATAAGGTGCTGGAAATTAGCAGTTTCTATATGTCATCTACTGTGGATATTAGCAGTACCTTCAAAATACAATTACATGCCTCTGCTCTTGAACAATGAAAATAAAAAAAAAGTTCCTAACACATACTAAAACATCACATATATACAAAAGTTTAAACTGAAATTAAGACTTTATTTAAATTACTTGAGTTCAAAATGTACATTTTCTGTAACACTGCCAAGACCTTGTGCTAACATTTTTTTTTATTAAAAACTGTGGTGAGTCACTACTGTCTGTTTTCCAGAACAAATAAATTAATGTATCTTTGCCATAAAATCTTTTATTGCACAGAATTACCTGGTGTGCTTTGCTTTAAACTGTGGTACATACAGTCTGTGTTTGATCTTTACCATTTGATCCATATGCTAAAAAATTGAAACTGGCTTGGTCTAGCTGCAGAAATCCTGAATAGTCTGAACCTTTAAACACATAAATCATTATACCAGCTATTACATCCATTAAACTTCATGTTCAGAATGACAACTATCACGATGTCAGGAAAACCAGGAAGGCAGTCCTTCTAAACAGTTTATTACAAACATGAAGTTAACAGAAATGTGCGAACTGTCTTAAAATACAATTTCATATGAAGTCAAAAGGATTCTGGAAATTCTACTTCAGAGACATTTAAAAAAAAGAGAGTTAGGGACAGTATCTCATTTGACAGAATGCAAAAGCCACATCTCTTGTAGCCTGAGGTTAATTTAGTATGCGCGCTATGACATCTATTGTGCTATATTTCTTTAAAAGGGCACTCTTGCTTGTGCTTTCTGAAACAAGTTAGATACTGTATGTAATTTTAATACCAAGTCAATTGGTGGAAAGTTTCATGCAGAATGCAATTAAAATTCAGACATTAAAAGGAAGGCCTTGCAAGGAGCGATTCCCCCTTGCTTAATGTAAAATTGTCTGAGGTAAAAAAAATGTTGGTGTAAGTGCAGACCTTCTGGAGACATGATCTGTTGATGCACTCAAAATCAATTAACTATTTACCAACAAGTTATGCTATTTAAGTTTCAGTGAATACACTACCTACAGCTTCCTGATTCTGAAAGCAACTGATAAGCAATGCTATTTCTGTGGCTACACAGGTTTCATGCCTTCTTGAATTCCTGCTTCTTACATGTACTTTACAACATCATCAGATACAGCTCTGAGGCATAAATGCCTTAAATCCAGTAAGGTGGTGTAGACAATGACATGCAGCCAATAATGCAGACCTTCTTAATGTCAGTTGCATTTCCCATGTGAAACAAGCTGCTACGGTCTACTCACTGAAGGACAGACTAATGTACTCTTAAAATCTATCACAAGGCAGTGACAGCATTCAGTCTCTGGACCAGCCTAGAAAGACTATTATTTTTCAAAATCAATACACGTCTATGGTAAACCAGAACACATTCTGTACTTCCTAAACAACATGATAAAAATAAAAAAATAAAAACATGGTCAAGCAGCTTGAAAATGTTCTGGAATAGCTATAACTGCATGCAACACGTGATCCTTTCTTGTAACAAATGTCTCAACCAGCTCCATAACTAATTCGATAAAGCTTAAAACATAATAGGGACAATTATAATAAGCCAGAAGAGCATCTCAAAAGCTGGTTACATTTACCTAAAAAATCATGCACTTTATTGTGCTTTTTCAGTACAGAACACCAACTGTAACCTTACTTCCAGACTGAATCTACTATGTCTGACTGAACACAACTCTAAATGTAACTGCTCACCTAGAATTGCATAAAAATTTTAAACTCAAGTACACAAGTCCTCTGAACAGATGGAGTGTAAAGTTACAGACTTTTGTGCAAGAACATAACTGACAACATACAAAAAGCATTTTTTTGCAGGAAGCAACACCCATGCACTGCCCATGGGAAGGGCTCTACCTCCTACTCCTTTCAATCTTGTACATTTTCTTGGAGGAACACTGAGAATTAAAAAAAAAAAAGATATCTCACTCTTTCTCCAAGACACTGCAATCTCAAAATCCCTAGAAACCAATGCCATTGAGTTTAGACATACGCTGTCACAACAGAGTACAAATAAGTATGAGGATGCAATGTGCTGAATAAACATGCTCAAGCAAAAGGAAAAAAGGCAAACTGGTATTGAGCAGCTGAATACCTTTCCTGACTGCCTTTCACATTTCCATTTACAAATTTTCTAAATGAGTACATTTTATGAGGAACAGATAATCTGCAAGTAATAAACAAAGAAGGCTGACATTTGTGTTGTCCCAGGGGCTAGAAAGGCACGTGACTCAGTCTGGCTTAAAATTCCACGCAAAGTTATTTTAAGCAGTGTTAAAAAAAACCTTTAAAGGCATTTATTTGTATGAGACCGATGGTTAAGTATCAGCTGCATTTATGGGCAAAGCATCTTCAGAAATTTTACTAAAGTTTCGAGGGATTCCCTTCTACCTTTCTTCCTCATACGTATATGTAATGCCTGCACCTACAGCCCCATAAGCTATGGGTAGTATACAGTTTTACTGGTTGTTGCAGCATATGTTTTGTCTGCAGCATTTGTTTTTATTGAAAGTGGGCAGATAAGCCAAACATTCTTCCATACTCGGCTGTATTGAATTAAGTAACTACTAAATACAAACCTTCTAATGTGTACACCATTATTTTCAAATAAAATAAATTATTCTATTCTCATTTCATGTGTACAGTTCAATTTCTGCACATCAAATGTTTACAGAGGTATTACTTGAAACTGGCAAACTATTATTTTTGAACTTATTGTTTGACATAAAGAGCCCCATTAAGATAGGGGGAGGGAATGAGATGTTAAGGGTTCTGGCCATAATCATTTAAACAGCAACAGCTTAAAAATGCAGTGACCTAAGAGTGGATCTTAACATTATATGTGTTGGAGGGAAGAGAATTAATAAAGTAGCTGGTAAGTTACTGGAGACCATGTCAGTTTTTCTAGCAAGTAATTAGTGACACAGGGCCATATTATTCAGTACTACAAATCAAAACTAAGAATGTGTAGGAAGGAAGTCCTCACATCTCAACACAGTTTCCCTACTGTAGATCTGTGGATGAGTAGTTCAGTGAGGGAGACAAAGGACTTTTAGAAGCATGTCTTTGTGAAACACAGACCATTTCCTACCTGACTCCCTGAAGGGTATTGAAAATATATTTTTCTTGTCAGTTTTCTGTGGGGGTGAAAACCCAATATTCCCCATGATGCAGACAGTTTCAACTATGAACTACTTATTAAATTAATTATCTTATATCTTAAGTATTCACAGCCTGGAGGTAAGGGAAGTCACCATTCCACTTGAGACAAGTGGGCACACTTTTGTGCAGTTTACATAAATGTGCTCCACTGAGCCACATGCTTCTATCTAATGAGAAACAGTAGTAATCTTAGTGTCTTAAATCATTAAATCCCCAACAGAAGACCAGTGTAGTGGTGACTGGCTCTAGAAAGTCCATTTACAAAACTGTAGTCATGAACAAACAGCAACACACTGACCTTGCTGAAACACTTGGTGATTTTCAAAACTCCACACCCCTGCTGTGTCTATATACTAACTCTGATATTGTACTTCAGAGAAAGAGGAACATTTTAAAGTGCAGCCTCAGTGTTAGTATGCAGGGCAAATGCACTTTTATGATTACAGCGTGTTTACTGTTAAGTGCATAACATTTCTGTCAGGCACCCCATGAAAACATAGACTCAGATATGGGCTGGTAGGAGGAAAAGCAGTGCCAGCCAAGACAGTATATTCTTCAATGTCTGTTTTTAGAAGATGTCTTTACAAAACTGTACTGTCTTGCTTCAAGAAGGCCTTTTGTATCATCTGGTTGCAAAACTATATTAGGCAGAACTGCAAAACCGAGGAGAAAATGAAAGGCCAGTCCGAACAGAACATTAGAGAATCAGCTAAGACTAAACTGTCCTGGTCACCAGGGCTGGTTTTAGCAACTGTGGGGCCCAATTTGGACCATTTTAATGGGATTCCTCAACTTGTCCCCATCATCTACCACCCTATCTCTTCCTTCATTTGCTGGCTTCTTGAATTTAAGACTTTTAAATTAGTATCAGGAATGCATGCTGTTACTCTGTATTAAAATGAAATCAATATGCTTATTTATTATAACTGGTCACAAAATATGTTAAAACAGCAGTAAAGTACTGAACTCCTGGATTACACGCAATTAAAACAATATGTTTATTTATTATGTTAGACTTTGTCATGACTGTTAAAACAGCAGTAAAATATTGGACTTCTGGATTACCCTGATCCAATATTTACTGGAGTTTCTCTGTCAGGATTTGCTTAACTCACTCAAGCACACTATAAAGGGTCTACTAGATGGGCTTTTGAAGCCCTCTATCTACATGATGCTTCATCAGGTGGATGCACCCTGGCCTACCTGTAAACATCTACCCAACCTCTTGTAGTTCTGCCTTAATCCACTAAACAAAAGTAGCTGGATGCTTCACTTTGCTCATAGCTCTTAACTGAATAAAAGACAAATCTCAACAAAATCAGGGCCAAATCCAGAACTTCTCAGGGACACTAAAATAATTAGTGCTATTAGCCTGAGACATTGACAGAACAGAAGAATGTGAATTAATATAAAAAAGCAAAAGATGTCTAAGATGTCTATAATAATAATTATTATTTATGTATTAAGAGCAATGTATCACCTTTTCTCCAAAAATCATGTTTTAGGAGGGATTAAGAGGGACAGAGATAAAATTTAAGACAAAATCAGGGATTTCCCTGAAAATCAGAGAGGTGAGAGGTATACCCTTGCTCCCCATATTTTCTTATTTTTCTCTGTTTTCTGTCTCCTTCTTTCTTCCTTTAATTTGAATAATGCCCTACTCTCATTCACATCCTATGCTCAACCATTATATGGGGTCTGTGCCATCTCAGCGAACGGCAACATTGTCAAACTTCATCAACAATGCAGGCCATTGAATCATTTTAACTGAGATCGTGTTATGACAGGGATCAGGAAATTTGTCCTTTTCCCCACTGTAGTGCAATCTCAGAGTTGGTATATATCATTAGGAGGAGGTTGGCCTGCATTGTCAAAGAGATGATGTTTGACAATGATGTGGCTGTTCACTGATATGACATAGACCCCATTATACATACTTTAAATGCTTTGTTCTTTGTAATTTTCCCAAAGAAACATACTACAAAATGTTATGAAAGTTGTTACCTCACTGCAAGAGGTTAACCCCTAACCGGGAAAAGCCGAAAGAATAACAACAACAGGTATTCTTCTTACCTGTATTACTGGCTGAATTACTGTGCCATGTCTATTTATGGTTGTGTCTACTAATGCCATTTTCTAAATGTTTTCTCTTACATTACCACTATTGCGCTGATGTCATAGTTTATTTTTTTGGCTATTTTTCACTGTGCTGAGCCTAAAAATGGTCTAGGTGGATCCTTGGTTGACAAACTTTAAATCAGTCAGTCAGAGCTACTTTTGTAACTTTTATTTAGTGCTTTTGTCTGCTTGTCAGCCTTGACTTCATCAGAATATTGGTATTCTGATGAAGTCAAGGCTGACAAGCAGACGGAAGCACTAAATAAGCGGTTTTGGTGTTTGCCTGAGAGCCATTTTGCTCTTTCTTTCTTTATAATTAGTTTGTTCATGTTTTGGTTTCCTACTTTTGTAACTTAAGTACTCTGAATGCTCCAGCATCTTTAGAATGTACATCCGGCAATGCCAAGCAGGTTTTGATACCACAAAGCAAGCTCATTTTGAAACAAGAAACCTAGTACAATCTTTTGACTCATTATAGCTCACAGTTTTAGGTTCCTATGCCCAAAATACTGAGATGCCAAGAGGTATTGGACAAGCGACAGTGGGGCTGCACTTAATGGTTGGTGGAAGACTGGAGTCCCAAAAAGAACGTGAAAAATTTCTAACCTTCATTATACATTCTGATCTCATATTACTCCTTTATTTCTTCGCAAGCTTCCAGTCATCTCCTACACGTGCTCTGAAGGGCTGGAGTTCCCTACTCAGTTAATTCCTATACCTTGTTACAGTCAATATATTTCCACAAAACCACATAAAACTTCTGTAGTACTTTGGAGCTTTTCTTCCCCGGGTCTCCACTGAAAATGGGCTACTACCCTGTCAAATTTTCCTAGTAAACAAATGTCAATAAATAAAACTTCTACTGAATGGTCAACAACAATAATAGTAAATTGCAGGCCTCTCCTTGTAAACTGCATTACTCATATTCTACCTCACTTAAAACTATTTATGAAAGTTTATTTTTGTGTATTTAATTATTGGTTAAACTGGGTGTGTGGACAAATATATGCAGATCTTTTTCAGCCATACCCCATGTCACAAGGGCAACAGTAAGGTTTACATGCAGGGATAATTCAGAATGTTCATTAAGCATCATGTTTTGGCAGGTGGGAAGAAATCAAAATGCCTTAATAAAGCATACGGGGCTGTAGGAAGAACAAAAAAACAATTTGTTCAGCTTTTGATAATAGCCCCCCCCAAACAAAACCTCCAATCCAGTCAAAACATTTTTTAGCCTGCTCCTCACTCTTAAATTTTGTATGCGACTCAAACTGTGATAACCCTGCGTACGTTTATGGGTGAAACTGCTTCTGTTACTGTTTTTCCAGTTTCAGCCAAGGAAGTCATGTTTTGCAGTCTACCTTTGCCTCCCATTACTCAGCACACACATCCCATGTTTCAGTTCTATGGAATTATTTTGCACCGATCTTTGACAGCAGCGAGGCTTTCTCCGCCACACTGCTGAATTGTTAACATGCTGTTGCAAGTCTTTGTGATTAGAAGTCATCTTACATCACTGTATCTGTTATATTTATGCTTACTAGTGTTTATGTCTATTCCACAGTTATTTATTGCATTTATTAGCATTTATTTATTTATTCTTTGCTGTCCGGGTTAGTCCCACTAGGCTAATAGCCTTTTTCAGGAAACACAAGAGGTGGTATTTTAAACTACTATGGCAAATTTGGCCAAAGCACTGGGGAACTTTCCATTCTCTTTTCAATAGGTGCCATGGGATCTTTTCCATCCAGCTGAGCTACCACTAACTCAGGCAAATGGGGCTTTAGTTTAACATCTCAGCTGAAGGATAACACACTCAGGAGACACTCTTAAGATTGTGAAGTGCATCTACTTCAAAGCCCATGTTACCTATATATTTATATATATTAAATGTTATAACTATTTAATACTGCACACAGGCAGAACCTTCCCCAGAACATCACACAAAGAAACTCAAAATCAAGAGGTAGTATGCAAACAATGACTATGATTACATCACTGATGGATCAGATATTCTTAACATCTTCTCTCAGGACTGCAGTGAGGGATTCAGATTCTCAAAGAGCTACGGGTTATGGAAAGAGGAGTTTCGATGCTTTTTATGGACATGGTAATTAGAATGAGTGACTATGTACCTTAAGATGACCTCAAGTATGTAGCCCTAGCTTTGTTCAAAATGTGTGGATTCTTAAGACCAAAAATACCATTAATGCGCCTCACTTAGGAAGTAAACTAGAAGGAAAGGCATCGGTTGGACAGCTAATACTTATTTGCTGCATAATACAGGGCAAGCTGAACAAGTACAGTTTTTTTTTTTTTACTGTCAACAATATGCAATGTAAAGCTGAAAGTATGTTTAGTGTAGATCAAAAAAAGAATGGAAACAGTGGTTCACAACCTTTTCAGTAACATCTTTCAAGAAGGACGTCGACAGCGAGAAAAGGTTTCCAGCCCTAATAGGACCACACATTAAGGGACTGGGCATTTTTGCAAAACAAAAAGGGAGAGAGAGAAAATGAAGGAGAACTAAATGGAATATGGGCCCAAAGAATGTTCATCCTGGGATGGGTTGTGCAGTTTAAATTATAAGAAAAATTTAAAAAGTCTTAGAATAGTGGAAGGCATGTACTGCAAGAGGCGGGGGTAGTCGCCTGGTTGCAAACTGCTTCAATCTAGCAGGACTTGTTATACCACTGGTCTCATTAAGCAGCAATTTCTACATGTCTGCTTGTGCTAATCAGTAAAGTAAAGAACTCTTTATACATATATATTTACGG